>NW_004443998.1:6564111-6673639 GCF_000243295.1 Trichechus manatus latirostris
CAATATTTGTCCTTTTGTGATTGACTTATTTCACTCAGCATAATGTCCTCCAGTTTCATCCATGTTATGAGATGGTTCACAGATTCATCATTGTTCTTCCTCGTTGCATAATACTCCATTGTGTGTATGTACCATGGTTTGTTTATCCATTCATCTGTTGATGGGCTAAGGCATCTCTTTTAATAAGTGATTTTAGCGTGTAGCTACGGTGGAGAAAGGAGCCCTGGTGGCATAGTGGTTAAAGTGATGGACTGCTGACCCAAAGGTCTGTGGTTCAAAACCACCAGCGGCTCCGTGGGAGAAAGATGCAGCCGTCTGCCTCTGTAGAGATTTACAGCCTTGGGAACCCTATGGGGTTGCTGTGTGTTGGAATCAACTCAAGGGCAGTGGCTTTGGTTTTTTGTTTGGTTTTTTATGGTTGATAAGCACTAGTCAAATGACTTTCAGATAAAGAGGAAGTGGAATCAGAAGAATATACTATGCTGTTTAGTCTGTGGTCTTAACAGCCTGTGAGCAGCCATCTAAGATACTCCACTGGTCTCACCCCTTTGGGAGCAAGGGAGAATGAAGAAAACAAGATACAAGGAGAAGATTAGTCTGAAGGACTAATGGACCACAACTACCACGGCCTCCACCAGACTGAGTCCAGTACAACTAGATGGTGCCCGGCTACCACCACTGACTGCTCTGACAGGGATCACAATAGAAGGTCCCGGATAGAGCTGGAGAAAAATGTAGAACAAAATTCTAACTCACAAAAAAAGACCAGATTTACTGGCCTGACAGAGACTGGAGAAACTCCAAGAGTATGGCCCCAGGACACCCTTTTAGCTCAATGAGGTCACTCCTGAGGTTCACCCTTCAGCCGAAGATTAGACAGCCCCATAAAACAAAACAAAACTAATGGGGCACAACAGTCCAGGGACAAGGACTAGAAGGCAGGAGGGGACAGGAAAGCTGGTGATAGGGAACCCAAGGTCGAGAAGGGAGTGTTGACATGTCATGGGGGTGTTAACCATTGTCATAAAACAATATGTGTACTGTTTAATGAGAAACTATTTGTTCTGTAAACCTTCATCTAAAGTACAATAAAAAAATTTTTTTAAAAAGTCCATTGAACCCAAAACAAAATAAATAAATAAAAAAGGTTAAAATGGCGAACTTGTTGTTACATATATATTTCACCATAATAAAGTTTTTAACAGAGAAACAAAACGAAGAAGAAGATACTCTGCTATTTAGTAGCAAACAGGCCGGAATAAAACGATGCAAAGATAAAGTAGCCAAAGGACCAGTGTTAGAACTGCGCAAAATTTCTTCGACAACAGCAAAAACAGATGAAGAGCGCAGAAGTACCGTATTCATCCGGAGAGAAAACATTTGGATACCCGTTCCTCACTCTCAAGCAGAGTTTTTTAAACCATGAATTCTACAGAAGAGATACAGATCAGATGGTGCTTCTTTAGCGAAGCTGCGGTAAGAAATTATGGAGGAAAACAAAGCCATAAAATTAAAACCAAATTAGAAGTAAAGGAGAGCAGAGCTGACAATTAGCAAATCAAGTCAGCTCCAAGCGGGAGAAAATAGCAGAGAAGACAGAGGGGAAGTGCTGCCATAAAAGTTATTAGAAAGAACGAGAGACTGGAGAATAAACAATGAAAAATTCACGCCCACGAAGTGGAGAGAACACACTGAGGAAACAAATTACATTAGTTGTAACAGAAGATGCTCTTCATAAAATGCAAGAAAGCATGCATCTTCAGATTAAATAGGCCTACGTTGTGTCAGAAAAAAAAACTTTTAATTGTGAATAATGAATCATATCTTTGTGTATTGATTATATTTCAAGAATAACAACAACTAACTGCCTATCGACTTTTGCAAACCAGTCAGCGCTTGGGTCCATGTTTTCAAGCAACTGAAGCATCTGATAACAGTTTAGAAAACACTCCAGCTAATGCTTCCACTGTAAAACGTTTCGGTCACTCCTTTCCTTCCTCTTCCTCATTCTTCCTTTCTTCTTCAGCATTTCTTTCCTTTTCAAAATCCATTGAGTCCTGATCTGTCGATTCCTCTGCGTGATTTAGGAGCTGTTCCACATCGGCAATATCAAGTTCCAAATTCGGTGTTCCTGTCATATGGACTATTTTTCCACCGATCTCTTACATCATATTATCCTGATCAAATGTTTGGAGTGTGTTCCCATAACTCAGCAATTTTTTCCAAATCCCTTGCATGCATTTTCCGATGATTTCTTCCCAGGAGGATGCGATATTCCAGATACACTGAAGAATATTATAATTCTTCTAGAAATCACGTATTGATACTGTACCTCCATCTGTTGGAGCTATTGCCTGAGCAAATGTAGGTAGTAAGCCTTGAAGGTGTCGATTGCACCTTGATCCATAGGCTGAATCACAGCTATTGTATTGGGAGGTAGATACACCACTTTCACACCTCCATTTAGATCATCTACATGAGGAGGATGTCCTGGGGCATTATCAAGTAGCAGCAGAATCTTGAAAGGAAAAGAATGCTCTTTTCAAGGCAGTAGGCCTGTACTTCTGGGATGAAACAATTTAAAAACCAGCCTTTGAATAACACAATCATCATCCAGGCGGTTGTAAATGCATTTCGTCTTAACCGGAAAACGTCGTAAGCCGGGGACGAACTGTATAGGACTTCTCCTAAAGCAAAGAGAAAAAACACTGTGTTACTATAGACGACTATCTCAGAAGTATTAAGCTAAAAAGTCATAAAAAACAAAACCCAGCGCCGCTGAGTCGATTCCAACTCACAGCGACCCTATAGAACAGAGTAGAACTGCCCCATAGGGTTTCCAAGGCTGTAAATCTTTACGGAAGCTGTCACATCTTTCTCCCGCGGAGAGGCTGGTAAATTTGAACTGCCAACCTTCTGGCTAGTAGACAACTGCTTTAACCACTGTGCACCAGGGCTCCTAAAAAGTCACAAAGTGGTACTAACTGTATGATACCATTTATGTGAAAATGTGTACATGAGCATATATATTTCAGTAAAGGAATAGAAAATATTCTGGAAACATAAAGTCAAAAGCGTTCATATTATTATTCCTCAAGATAAGAGTAAAATAGGGGAACTAGTAAGAGGAAATTATGTTTTATTCTGAATTCTGTTTAAAACATTTATAATGAGAATGTATTCATATAATAATTATTTTTTTAAAGTGATTTTAAAAAATCCATCTGGACGAATATACCTATAAGAATAGCCAGGAGAATTCCAAATATAAAGGGTGGAAAGGATCTGCCCTAAAAGATATTAAAATAGTATATGCTTAACAAAGAGATCAAATGAATGGAACAATCAGTTCATAAAAAGACTCAAGTGTGCATGTCAATTTGGTAAATTAAGGAAGGTAGAATTTAAATTCAGGTTATTTTAAATAATTTATTATTTAATAAACGTTAGTGAGAAAAATTAAAGCCATTTTGAGAAAAATTGATCGCTACTTCCCACCATACACTAAAGTTAACTTTAGATTTATCAAATATTTAATTATAGCAACAATACCCTAAAATCAACAGAAGGAAATATATCTCACTACTTTAATTACTGGAGCCTTGGTGGTGTAGTGTTTAAGCGCTCGGCTCCTAACCGAAAGGTCTGTGGTTCAGAAAGATTTGGCAGTCCGCTTCCAGAAGGATTTACAGCCTTGGAAACCCTATGGGGCAGTTCTAATCTGTCCTATAGTGTTGCTATGAGTTGGAACCGACTCAACAGCAATTTTTTTTTTTTTTTTTTGTTTTTGGTTTACTTTAATTATTTTGGCTCTGGAATGGCCTTTCTCAACATGAAACCCAAGCCAGAAGCCAGAACGACAAAAAAAATTAAGTGCTTAAACTATGTAAAAATTAAACTATTCTGTATGGAAAAATAAACAACATTCCATACATGCATCTTAAAAGGCATAAAATAAATTTGCTAAAAAGTACATACAACATGAATAATAATAAATTATTTCTGTTGTTGTCATTAGCTGCCCTCTAGTCGGCCCCGACTCACGGTGACCCCATGCACAAGGGAACAAAATACTGCCCAGTCTTGTGCCATCCCCACGAACAGTTGCAGATCAAACTGTTGTGATCCAGAGGGTTTTCATTGGCTGATTTTAGGAAGTAGATTGCCAGGCCTTTCTTCCTAGTCCACCTTAGTCTGGTGGCTCCCCTGAAACTTGTTGAGCATCATAGCAATATGCATGCTTCTGCTGACAGACAGCTGGAGGCTGGGCGGGAGGTGCCTTGGCCGGAGAGCCAGCAGGATCTCCGAAGGGACGGAGAGCATTCTACCACTGAACCAGCATTGCCTCGTGATAAAGAATTAATAACCCAATATGCACAAGGTTCTTACCAATTCATGAGTAAAAGATAAATATCCCAAAAGAAAAATGAGCAAATAGCATGTGTGCACATCAGACGACATTCAACCTTCCAATCTTTTGTTTTTACAAATTCCATGATTTTACAGTCATTGATCCCAAAGAGCCTATAATTCACAAATCACCAGTGATGTCTGCAAATCAACCCGCAGCAGATTTTCATACCATGTATGAGAGGAAATTAAACTTTGGAAGTCGTTTTGCTTAACACACATTTACTCTTCCCTCCACAAAGCCTGCTTTGACAACTGAATTTTTTCCAAGAGAAGAGAAAAGTCAAAACTTCTGGCATTGATTTAAACAAACATTGCCAATTGCTATTTTGTATTTCCCCTGGTCACTCTTGATAGTTTATAATGGAAAGTTAAAGACAAACTTCTTTCTTCAATGATGCCTTCCTGCATTTGGCAAGCATGGATGTTTGGATGTTGCTCTGGGATTCTGCAGACTAATACAATTTCATTTTACTCATTCCCATTAGGATAAATGGTTCACAGAAGAACAAGTCGACCTCTGTTCAGAACATTCACTGCTTTGTTGTTTCAGCAAAACAGCTGATGAAATTTGCTTTTGCTGATTGTTGAATGTAGTTAAATGTTGTTTTTAACAAGTCAAGATTTTAGTGGAAGCATAGGACTCAGTCAGACATATAAAGGCTCCATTTTGAAATGTTTGCCCGAGAAGCAGTTACGGATTACCGCCCAAGCATTCGCCATGGTGGGGAATACTTCCGTGAGTATAAGAGATAGGTACTGCCAGAAAGAAATTAGGATTTTAACAAATATTTATGGAGTTCATACTGTGTGCCAAGACCTGTTTCAAACAGTGAGGAAACAGTGTGGGAAAAAAAAAAAAAAAAAACACCTCCCAGAAATGACTGAGCTTCACTGTAGAAACAGACTATAGAAATAAATATACGAGAGGAAGATACCAGATGGTGATACGTACTGCGGAATTGTACTGACGTCCAGGAGGAGAATGTCAGTTCTTAGTCGATATTGTTCCTTGTATTTTTCATCCTTCATAATAAAATAAATATATATATATACTTGCAAATATTTATAGTGTTTATCATGTGCCAGACACTTTTTAAGCCCTTTATGTATACCATTTCATTTAATCTTCATAAACCAAAACCAAAACCAAACCCATTGCCATCCAGTTGATTCCGACTCATAGCGACTCTATAGGACAGAGGAGAACTGCCCCACAGAGTTTCCAGGGAGCGCCTGGTGGATTCAAACTGCTGACCTTTTGGTTAGCAGCTGTAGCTCTTAACCACTACGCCACCATGGTTTCCTTAATCCTCAGATTAATCCGAAATTAATAGACATAGATATAGATGTAGATGAATCTTTACATGAATACATTGTTACGAGTTGTTTTTATCACTCGTTCTAGATTATAATGTTGAGAGAAGAAACCGTGTCATGCTGTTAGCTGTGTTTTCTCTATCCTTTCACTTTTTTTTTTTTTTTACTTTAACCCCACTCCCCACATTAAAACAGGCCTTCTTCCTCACCAAATCAAAAAAAGACCAAACCCACTGCCTTCGAGTCGATTCTGACTCATAGCCATCCTATAGGACAGGGTAGAACTACCCCATAGAGTTTCTGCTTCCATACATATTTACAGCCTTGGAAACCCTGTGGAACACTTCTACTCTGTCCTATAGGGTTGCTATGAGTCAGAATCCACTCAACAGCAATGGGTTTAGTTTTTTTTATTTTTTATTTTTGTATATATACATATGTGTGTGTGTGTGTATATATATATATATATATATATACACACATATATAATTAGCATATATACCAGTTGCCATCAAGTCGACTCCAATTCATGGTGACCCCACGTGTGTCAGAGTAGAACTGTACTCCATAGGGTTTTCAATGGCTGATTTTTTTTAGACATAGATCTCCGGGCCTTTCTTCCAAGACACCTCTGGGTGGACTCAAACCTACAAAGGACTACCTTATTCTTTTGTAAGAGTTGCATAGTTTTCATAGGCTGGATGAAAGATAATTTATTAAACCACCTTCATGGGGATGAACGTTTACCGTTTTTCTCTAAAATAATGTTGCAGAAAACACTTTTGCATATACATTTCAGTGCACATGTGGGCATATTTCTCTTAAATATATTCCTACAAGTGAAATTATTAGAAATAATGGAAACTTATTTAAATTTCATAGATGCTGCCAAGTTTCCTTTTTAAATGTTTCATCAATTTAAAGTCCTATCAACATTTCTTCACGTTTTTGGCAACATTAGATAATATCAATCTTTTTCATTGCCATTTTGAAAGCTTTTAAATTGTATTTTTCTTATTTCCAATGTAAGCATCCATGGTCAGTATATCTTTTTCTTCTATGAACTGTCTCTTCATATTCTTTACCTATATTTCTATTTGGATGTTTTCTTAATGACTTGTTCAGAGTTCTTTATATATTCTGCATCTTAATCCTGTATGTGTTCAATATGTTGCAGATGTTTTCTCTCAATATGTCTTCTACTCTATGAGCCAGGCACTATCCTATGTGCTTTACACGTTAACTCAATTAATCCTCACAACAGTCCTGTGAGGAAGGTACTGTTGTTATCCCCATTTTACAGATGAAAAACTGAAGCACAGAGCAATTACATCATTTACTCAAGGCAATATAACCAAGTGGCAGAACCAGAATTTGAACCCAGGAGGTCAGGCTCCAACATCTGTACCTTTAACCTCTAAGTTACCCTTATAGAACTTAAACTGTATACATGTTTGAATCAATAATTTTTTTTAATTGTATAGTTTCTGGGTTTTATATCTCTTCTAGGAAGACCTGTACCACATGTAAATTATAAACATATTTTTCACAAGTGCTTTTCATAGTTTCGGGTTATTTTATGCTCAGCTATTTAAATTATCTGGAATTCTTTTTGGTGAATGATAATGAAGTCTTGAAATGTTGTTTTTTCAGAGTGGCTAGCCAGTTGTTCAAAACAATTTATTGACTAGGCCATCTTTTCTCTACCAGTTTGAAATTGCTTTTCGTATAAACTAAGATTTCATCTATGTGGACCTGTTTCTATACTCTCTGTTCTGGACCCTTGGTTTACTTGCCTCTTCCTGTACTAGAACAGCACTATTTTAATTACTGTCGTTGATAGTCCATTTGACATCTCATAAGGGAAGGCCTGTGACTGTAATAATTTCTTTAAAAATTTCTTGGCTATCCTTATGCATTTTTTTCTCCCAAAAAAATTTTCAATATAGCTTACCAAATTACACTATGAGACATCTCATTCTGATTTCAGGAGGAATGTATTGACTGTTGTCCTTGTTGTGTGATGTAGAGTCCATTCCAACTCATAGCGACCCTAGACGACAGAGTAGAAATGCCCCATTGGGTTTCCAAGCCTGTAATCTTTAGGAGGCAGATTGCCACATCTTTCTCCTGTGGGGCGGCTGGTGAGTTCGAACCACCAACCTTTCGGTTAGCAGCCGAGCTCTTAACCACTGGGTCACCGGGACTCCTTATGCACTGACTATGTAAATTAATTTGGAGAGAACCCTTATGTTAGGGCTTCCTGATCAGGAACATGGTATGAATTTTGGGGGTTTTTGGATCTTTTACATTTTTCATTAAAGCTTTATAAATTATATTAATGTAGTTTTCCACATTTCTTCTTGTTTCATTACTTAGTATCTTATGGGTGTTCCTGTTATTATTATTGCTTTTTTTCTTTTTTTTGCTAGAATGATGTGATCATCTTTTCCCCATTATAGCTTTCAATTAGCTGTTGCTATCAAAGCTATCGATTTTATATATTACGTTTCTTATTAGTACTAAAAGCTTTTTACTTAATCCTCTTGGATTTTCTATTTAGACTATTGTATAAAAGTGATGGTTTTGTCTCTTTCTTTCAAAACTTTAGATGTATTATTTCTTTACCTTAATTTTATTGCATTAACTAGAATCTCTACTACATTTTTGAAGATTACAAGGGAAGCTAAATGCCTTTATTAAGTTCTTGACTTGCATGCGAATGTTTCTAGCATATTAAGTATGTTTCCTAGAGATTTCTGGAAAAAATGTTTTATCAGACTGAGCAAGTTTCATATGTATGAAACTTGATGATAGACTGATTGGTGGATTGAAAAATAAAGAGTTATTAAGGTGTTTATTTTTATCAAATGCTTCTTCAGCATCGTTTTTGACCATTATATCTTTTTGTTTAATCAGTTAAGGTATTAAATTATAATAATGTATTTCCTGATGTTGAAGTGCATTTGTTCTTGGAATATATCACTCTTTGCCATAATGCATTATTATTTTAATACTCAGCTAGATTAAAATTTCTCATATTTTGTTTGGATTTTTTGCATTTATGTTTATAAGTGAGGTTGTAACATTGATTTACTTTCTTATTTATTACGTTCAAGTTTTTTCTTGGACCTCCACTACATAGAGTTTACATACTCCTCAGTTCATGGGATGAACATCCATCAAAGATCTTTACAAAGCCCATATTTCATTTCTCAATTTAAAAAGTTTAATAATCTCTTCTTTTTCTCCCCCATAGTCAGCAAACCTGCTTATTTGTGTATCTGTGATTACTTATAAAATAAATAGTATTTTGAGTATTTTCAAAATTTACGTAACTGCTATTTTTCTATAAGCCTTTTTTATATCTCTTGTTAAGGAGCCCTCATGGTGCAGTAGTTAAGCGCTCGGCTGCTGACTGAAAGGTCGGCAGTGCAAACCCACCAGCCGCTCTATAGGAGAAAGATGTGGCAGTCTGCTTCCGTAAAGATTACAGCCTTGGAAACCCTATGGAGCAGTTCTACGCTGTCCTTTAGAGTCACTGCGAGTCAGAATCAACTCAACTGCAACAGGGATATCTCTTGTTAAGTATTATTATGTAGAAGATAGTTAGGATAATTATTATCTAACTTGTTTTGGGTACAACATACTATTGTTTGTTTTATTTGTTTTAATGAGCTCTCCTTTACCATTCATTTCCAGACCCCCTTGCCCCAGTGGATAACCATTCTATTCTGTTTACGTACAAACCAAAAAAATAGACATTAAACATACCTAGAAGTAGACTTGCTGGAGCACAGGGTCCATGGTGCCTAGTTTGCACACGTAGTGCTATGCTGCTTTCCAGAAGGACACAGCTCATCCTCTCTTGTCATCCTTGCCAACACTTGGCATTAGCCAGCTTTGCCAAGCTCCTAGCTGTATAATAGAGACCTGTTGCTGTTAAGTTGACTCCGACTCATCTGAGTGTATGATGGAACCTCGTTATTAATTTAATTTGCATTTATCTGGTAATGATGTTGCATACCTGTTTATGTATTTTTGTATATTCCAAGCTGTTTTATTTATTTTTTTAAGACTAATTAGTAGCCAAACCTAGGGCAAGACTTTGATCAAGGATAAAGAGAGGATGGAAACAAAGTACAGAGCCAGAAAGAAGGCAGGAAACAAAGAAAAAGGAAATTCTAGAATTCCCAGGGTGGGAGACAGTTCATTACCAAAAAAAAAAATCAGAGTTTCAGATTTCTCATCACCAGCACCAGACGCAAGGAGAAAATGTAGTAACATTATGAATGTTTTGATGGAAAATTACTTTGAGTCTAGAATTCTAGAAAACCAACCAGCCCACCTGATGCCGTCAAGCTGATTTCTACTCACAGTGACCCTACAGGACGCAGAACAACTGCCCCGTAGGGTTCCCAAGGGGCCGCTGGTGGAAGCAGCCAAGCTCCTAACCACGGTGCCACCAGGGCTCCAGAAGTCTATACTCAGTCTAACTATCCTTCAGTTGTGAAGGGGAAGTAAAGACATTTTCAGATATGAAAAACTTGAAAAAAAGTTTATTATTCTCGGACCTCCTCTGAAAAAATTACTTAGGAGCAACTCTGTCATATTTGTTCCATGCATGACTATATATTGTTGCCCAGGACAGTCCCCACCCCCTCCCTCGAATTTGCCTGGAGTCCTTTCTCAACAGGCAAAAATAGATAAACAAACAAGTTTCTGTAGCTTCAGAGCAGAAGTAGCGCGTCTGTCACTGTAGTTGATTTTATTCCGAATAACTCTATGCTTGTTCTCCCAGCCACAGAGCTATCACATGCTTAAAAGTTTTTTCTGCCTTTCCTACTAGTTATTTCAGAACCTGACATCTGCTTGTTTACCCTTCTCACATCTTTGATCTGATGGATTCGTACTCCTGAAGAGTCCCTGGTCTGCGTTGACATCCTGTTATGAAGGATTAGTGCTCTGTGGAACTAATTTGGAAAACTGTTCTGGAATTTTTTTGCCTTGTCTTTGACTCTATGACCTACTATGTTCAACATCAAAACATAGAAGTCCCCCGCTTTTTCTCCTCACCCAATGCCTAGTAAGTAGTGTACGTACAATAAGTATTTGTTCAATAAAAGAATACGTGAATTAAGGAATTCATCACTGTAAAAATGCTCTAGAACTTAGATACCAAATCTATGGTAAAGCCATTGCTTCTATTTATTCTGGAATGGGATTTAACCCACAAGTTGATAATTCCAAAAGAAAACGAAAATATTAGCCTACTTCTAACTGAAGGAGCTCTGGTGGCGCAACAGTTAAATACTTGGTTGCAAACCGAAAGGTGAGCAGTTCAGACCCGCCCAGCAGCTCCACTGGAGAAAGACCTGGTGACCTGGTCCCTTAAAGATTACAGCTTAGGAAACCCTATGGGCACTTGTACTCTGTCACATGGGGTTGCTGTGATTCGAAATCGACTCAACGGCACCTAACAACAGCTGATTGGATGACATGTTGCCTGTGAAGCAAAATTCTCGAAAAGCTTAGTCTTACGAGTTTAGTAAAGAATCTTCAACTGTGTATGCAATTTCCTGTTGCAGAATCCGTTGGTCATTGTCCTCAGTCCTCTTAAGGCTTATTATCAGTCTGGGTCCTTGGGCCTTATCTTCAAGGTAATCCATATTGATTTACATTTGTGTTACACGCTCATCTCAGGTGTCTTCTATACTTAAGAGTTTGGCCTCACTAAACGTTTACGGTTTATGTCGTTAAGAGGCAGTATCCATATCTTCTATTTTCTTTCTGTTTTAATCCACAGTCTTTTTTGAATCAAGTTCCATGTGATCTTTAAAGATGCTCAGTTTTGTATTGTCTTATGCATACAAACAAATAATGTGATGGTTTATAAAATGGAAAAATAGTCAATAAGGATATTGTGAAATTTAGAGGGTGATTACAACAAATCCTTGCACGATCCAATGAAAATAAAATAAAACACCCTGTGCATGGGATTATCAAAATATCTGTTTTATTTTGTAAAAAAAAAGAAAAAATAAGAATTTAATTAACCACAGAAAAGTCATGAACTTTCTCTCTGCAACTTCTCTTCCTCTGCTCCTTTTTCCATATACTAGACACTTTGGTTTCTATTTTCTGTAAAAGGCAGATGATGAGGTGTGGTCAAAGGCTTTTGGGGACCTACAGAACTGACTTCAAGCTTTTAGTCTAGCAGCTTGGGAAAATGGCTTGTCTTCTCTCTCCATTTGTAAAAATGCAGACATTGTTGCCTGCCTCTTTGGATTGATATAAATAAGGATTGCATGAGATAAACTATGTAAAGCAAGGTGCATAGCACAGCATGAGTGCTCTGTAAGTATTAATTCTCCCAGTTGCCCATACATCTATTGTAATATTACCTCTTCTAAAAAAATTTCTGGACAAAATGTCCTTTTCTCTAAAGAAACCGTTACATGCTCTCAACTTTTCTGCTGTTTAGACATTTAGACAGAAAAACCCTCACATAACCTACCTTTGTGTTTTCTATCAGCAGATTTCGGCGTAAGTGACTTCAACCTTTTGTTCTACCATCTTTGCTGTTCTAACGATCTCAGTGTTCACAAAGGAGTTGGCATTCTAACAATGAGGTTAAAAATTGGAAATGTGCTATTTTCAAATATTCTCCCTTCTCTTCAATTTAGGTTTTTTTAAAAAAAAATTTTTCTGATCTTTGTTCCTTGAAGCAATTAAATGTCCACCAAAGTGCATTTTATCATGCTGAATTAGACCTGAATATGTAGATAAAAATATGCAGTTAGGAAAGCTTCCCATTTGTTTCCTTCCTTATGAAAGATTGTGAAATTGATGTAGGTTCTAACAGAATGTTCAGCAGTGTTTTCAAATCACACTGCCCAGTTTAAGTTCACTGCCTCTTGACGACTGAAAAATTCATGAGGCAAAGATTTTCCGCTCCACTCTTGGACCTTAGCTGCCCCTCATCCCGTCTTTCTTCCAGTAAATCCTGACACCCAGGCACATTCGGCTCTTCTGAATCTCTGTGGGCACAAGATGGTTGGGGTGAATAGGAAGGGGGCAGGTTGTTAAGGGGGAGAGAAGGGAGAGATGGGAATATTTTCTGTTCAAAACCAAATTACTGAAAATGCTTTATCCTTTGTACTTGTAAGCGAAATGAAGGGTGCTTTAAGCTTTCCACACCCAAGTTTGGATGGGATCGCTAAATGAAGACATTTTCCTTTAGAAAAGCCACAAATCACTTTTTTCAAAGCATGAATTAATAAGGCCCTTTGCAACAATGTTTCTCTGTGACTGTTCCGTTTTCAAAATGGAAATCTGTAGAATGTCAGTTCCTTTTTAGTTGGAAAAAAATATGACCGCCATGAACCCCGTTTTAAACCAGTCCTCCAGTGCAAGCATTTCAGATCATTTCTCAAAGGGAAGTACTATATTCTGAGTGAATAGCATGACGTTATGAACTGTATCTAACACAAGGTTTTGCTTCGACAGGCCTGCCAACGCTCCTTAGTTCCACCGCCATGAAGTGAAAATCATGCGAGCTTTGGAAGAAATATCTTCCTTGCGCTTAGACTCTTTATTAAACTGCAGAATGGTACTATTTTCTTCACCATGGTAACAAAAGCACACAAAAGAGGTAGCGCTTACCTTCCCTGCACAAGGTGATGGGAAAAACAGCGACAAAGGATAGCAAGGCCAACGAGGACTTTCGGAAGCGAGGTGTTAAGGAAACCATGAGCCCTGGGCCGTTGTGAGCTCAAGGGTCGGCATGAAGGGACCTGGCCCAAACGGATTTTACTGCGCTAGGTAATGCAACTCAGAGATAAGACTTTCTGTTTATTGTTGACTAAATCTGAGAATGGTGACTTGTAATGTCAGCCCATCATCTGAAAGACCAACTAACATGATCTCCTTTTACAGCAAAGTTAATGTCAGTGAAAGGCCCAGGTTGACCGGTAATCTTGAAATAAGGGAATTCCTCACATACACTGTCATTAAGAACCAAAGAATTTGGTCTCATCAGCACATACAATTCTTTCAGTGATTCTTAAAGAATCAAGGCTGATGTGCACTATGAGATACTTTAGCCATATTTCGCACCCCCACCCCCAGAAAATAAAGGTTAGTTTAAAATGTCAAATATTCTACATTCTGTTTGTCATAGATTGAATTATGTGCCCCCAAAAATGTGTGTATCAATTTGGCTAAGCCATGATTCCCAGTATTATGTGGTTGTCGTCCATTTTGTGATTGTAATTTTACGTTAAAGAGGATTAGGCTGAGATTGTAACACCCTTACACAGCTCACATCCCTGATCCAATGTAAAGGGAGTTTCCCTGGGGTGTGGCCTGCACCACCTTTTATCTTACAAGAGATGAAAGGAAGGGGAAGCAAGCAGAGAGCGGGGGACCTCATACCACCAAGAAAGCAGCACCTGGAGCAGAGCGCGTCCTTTGGACTAGAGATTCCTACACAGAGAAGTTCCTAGACCAGTAGAAGATTGATGGCCGCGGAGGACCTTCCCTCAAAGCCGACAGAGAGAGTAAGCCTTCCCCTGGAGCTGATGCCCTGAATTTGGACTCCTAGACTCTTAAACTGTGAGAGAATAAAATTTCTCTTTGTTAAAGCCATCCACTTGTGGTATTTATGTTTTAGCAGCGCTAGATGACTAAGACACACATTGTTCCGAACACTGAAGGCCATTCCTCTTTGCCTGATATTCGGAGGCTTACAAGGGGTTGCCTTTCACTAGGACATTCTGGTTTAGGCAAAACTAGCAGGCATGGGGCCAATTTACCATTCTGCTCAGGGACAAGAAGAAAAAATATAGCAAAGTTTTATTCTGTCACCCAAGGAACAATGCAAGAATTAATAAAAAGAAATAAATAGTAGTAGATAGAAATCAAAGCACTGCACTACAGTGAGGAAATCAAGAAAAATCATTTGATTGGATCATAGGTATTTCATGGATGTAGAATTTTAAAGATTTTAAAAAAATCAATTTGTGCACCTATCTTAAATAAAATAAGGTGACAAACCCTCTAATTTTTGTTCTTGGCACCTAGATAGCTTTTACTATCATGCTTTGTTAAAAGCAAAATTAGTGCTTATGTTCAGGGAAAGGGTTCAGAACAGTATGTTAACAATAGGAAAATAATTTGGGAGTACTTCTGGGAAAGGTGAAGGAGAGACTGTCCATTTAAATTACTGCCCCCTTTGAAGCCCAACAGAAGGAACAAAAATAACAGGAAGTAACAAAAAGAAATCCACTAATATTAAAACTAGACAGTGGTACCAACTCAATACTGTAAATGTCAAAATCTGTCGGTAACAACTTAATTTGGGGCAAACTGAATGAGTACATTGAGTGTCAGTACAGATCTCCCCAAAATGTAAATCCAGTGCAGTGTTTGGGGAGTTAGCGGAGGAAAGGATATTCAGAGATAACATTTGTTGAGCCCTTACAACACGTCGCTGCGAGTCGGAATCGACTCCACGGCAATGGGTTTGCTTTTTTTCGTTTATGACACGCCATCCACTGTGCTAAGTGCTTTTCCTGCATCATTTCAGTGACTCCTCTCAATAAGTTGGCATTATCATTATCTTCATTTTACAATAGTGAAACTAAGGTTTTTGCCCAAGATCACGTAGCTAGATAGCTAGTAATTGGCTGTGCTTTTAATGTAGGTTTCTTTAACTTTAAAACCTACTCCTGGTGATTAGATTATGCAATCTTCTAAGGAGGAAGTTCTAGAGTACCCTACTGGTAACCCTGAAATTGGAAGGAGAAGAGTTGGAAGTGCTGTATACAGCAGAAAAAAGAGAACCCTTGTCCCAGCTGGTACAGGGGGCAGAGAAGGATACGATAACTTAGGGAAGTCTATAAAGAAGGAAGAGGAGAAAAGTGGCATAAACATGTAGTTCTGTTTGTTTCATTAGTATCACTGCCTAGCCAGGAGAGACTAGGCCTAGAAGCAAGTCTGAGCCAGAGAGAGATGCAGAATAATAGTCGAGGTCCCACCTGTTAAGCCACAAACCAAAGTAACCTGTGCAGGAAAAATAGGGCCCAACCAACCAAACATAAGACTGCTGATCCATGTGACTTCAGAAAGATTTGGTCACCCCCAGAGATGGTTGACATGCCCTGAAAACCCAAGGGAAGGACCGACTCTGAGGGGGGGCCCCACAGGTTTGGTAATTTACCCAGGCACAGTGGAGCTGGCTTTGCTGCAGATTTTGCGACAGATGTGGAAAATACATGAAGAAGTCATTGGACTTTGGTCGTTACACTAATTCAGATTCCAGGTAGAGAGGCTCTAGGAGCTTCAGAACCTCTTGCACTGGGTCCAGTGAAGCCCAGGTTGGGTCCTTATTTAGGAGAATCACATGGTTGTGTCCTAGCCATCTGGTGCTGCTGTAACAGAAATACCACAAGTGGATGGCTTTAACAAACCAAAATTTATTCTCTCACAGTCTAAGAGACTAGAAGTCCAAATTTAGGGCCCCAGCTCCAGGGGAAGGTTTCCTCTCTCTGTCAGCTCTGGAGGAAGGTCCTTGTCATCAATTTTCCCCCAGTTGGGGAGCTTCTCAGTGCAGGGACCCCGAGTCCAAAGGACGTACTATTCTCTTGGCTCTTGTTTCTTGGTGGTATGAGGTCCTCTTGTCTCTCTGCTCTCTTTTCTCTTTTATCTCTCAAAAGAGACTGACTTAAAATAAAACCAAATCTTGTAGATTGAATCTTGCCTCATTAACATAACTGCCTCTAATCCTGCCTCATTAACATTGCAGAGGTAGGATTTACAACACGTAGGAAAATCACATCAGATGACAAAATGGTGGACAACCACACAATACTGGGAATCATGTCCTAGTCAAGTTGACACACATTTTTGGGGGACATAATTCAATCCATAACAGTTAGTTCCTGCCCAGAATTATGATGCCAGTCACAATGGAAACTTGGTGGGTTCACGTTACTGCTCTGGGCCTCCATTTTCCTAGTAATATAAGTAAGTTACTTCTAAGATCTAAGACCCTTTTCAGATAAAAAATTGTATGATTCCCTTAGGACTACTAAGGAGTTTATGAGAAGCCGTGGGAAGACTAGAATCCTCTCCCTTTCAGAAGATCCTGAAGATTTGCAGGGTTAGGCCCAGGCTGGAGAAGATTTGGCAGAGCAGCTTTAAATTAGAGAAACTACTTATACAATCATACAACACCAATTCACAAGTCTCTGAGGACCCAGACACCTTTCAATTTGAGATGATTGTTGGATGTGCCCACTGGTTTAACTGTAGCTTGTCGTTAACTTGCACCAGTGAGGTCGCATTGGGATAAACAACAAACGTTTCTGCTTAAAAAGTTGTACGTGTTCACTGTACAATATTCCAAAATCAATATATTGAATGAAAAAATATAAATAACTCAGCAGTGTTTCCTGGTAACCGTATTAATGTTTTTATTTGTTTCTGTTCCTGTACAGTTTTGATTCTTCCCGGTTTCTCCCACGAAACAGTGAACCTCCTCCTTACAGAGATTGTGTTTCCTTTATCCTGGTATCCCCAGAGCTTAGCCTAAGTAAGCGTGAGTGTTTAATAAACATAAACTTTCCTCATGTAGCAACTGCAAATATTCATTTTTGGAAAGTTATACCACTTTTCCAACAAGTGAGCCCTAGTAGCACAGTGGTTAAAGCACTCGGCTACTAACCAAAATGTCAGCAATTTGAACCCACCAGCTGCTCCACAGGAGAAAAATGTGACAGCCTGCTTTCATAAAGATTTATAGCCTTGGAAACCCTATAGGGCAGTTCTACTCTGTCCTGTAGGGTCACTATGAGTTGGAATCAACTTGATGGCAGTGAGTTTGGTTTTTTGGTTTTTTTTTTTTACCATTTTTACAACAAGAACTCCTTTTTGTCTTGATATAACTACTTTTTCACTCAAAACCACACTAAATAAATATAATCCAAGAAGCAATATTTGAGTTTATGGTTCATATTTGATTACACACAATATTTTGGTTAGAATTATGTTGATAGATTAATTACTCCTATCAGAGGTGGCAGGGAACCTACTGAAATGATTATACCATTGATATGCATAATTACTGTATCAATCAATTCTATGAAAAAAAAATTTGTTTCGCAACTGGAATTGAGTATGCCCTTTTCAGGAGTTTTAACATTATTCTTGTAATGTTATCTACTTTTTCCAGTGGCTTCCTTTATACATCGAAACTCTAGCCCCACTGCAGGTCCATCTCATCACATATTGTGAATGAATGGGGTCTGAGTTCATCAGTAGGAATGCCATAAAGAGGATGTGAGTGTCTCATTCGCTCAGTTTTTAGGGGAGTTGGCTAATTAATATGGAATGCATCATAATTTTTTTCATTAAATTTAGTAAATAATTTATTTTTTTTTTCATTTAATGGCTTTTAATTTAGTGGCAGAGTTTTCAGGAATGAATTCAGGTGGGTTGGATAATTCTAGAATTAATGGATTGTGTCAGAAGGACACTGGCCTGAGCTAAGATTTGGGCATGCTGGTGTTGAGGGATTGAGTGTACCTAGGCACTTATATGCATGGGTTGATTTTCATTGCAGAAAGGGAGCCTACCTACCAGAGGAGAGTTTTATGTGAGATATGCACCTGCAGGGATGAAGTACAGTGAATGGGCAGGGGAGTATGATGAATGATCCCAGCCCAGGTCTATGAACTACATCAGAACTCTTGGCCAAGAGGAGTAAGACTAAAAAGCTGAAGGACAGTTCTCATGGAGACGTTGTGTACTTCTGTGATGTGATGCGTGCCTTTTTTTTGTTTATCACCTAATGCCACTCCTGTGCTATGAGAGTGCAGGGGAATTAGTGATGGTACTTAAAGGGGCAGCATCACTGTGTTGCAGATAGTTTGTTCAGCAGGCTGAATAATGGCCCCCAAAATATATTCACATCTTAATCCATGCAACCTATGAATATGTTGCCTTCTATGGTAAAAAGGACTTTGCCACTGTGACTAAGCTAAGGATCTTGACATGAGGAGACTATCCTGGATCATCTGGGTGGGTTTAATGTAAGCATAAGGATGATTATAAGAGGGAGGCAGGAGGATCACAGTCATAAACAGGAAATATGACAATGGATGAGGTTGGTGTAATACACTTTGTAGATGGAGGAAGGGGCCACATGCCAAAGAAAACAGGTGGCCTTTAGAAGCTGGAAAAGGCAAGGAAATGGATTCTCCTCTCAAGCCTTTGCCTGTACCTTGATTTTAGCCAATAAGACCTATTTTGGACTTCAGACTTCCAGAAATGTAAGATAATAAATTTGTGTTGTTTTCAACTGTTAAGTTTGTGATAATTTGTTACAGCAGCAACAGGAAACTAATACAGCTTGTAACAATAGAACAAATGAGTAGTGTTCAGGAGACATGGAAGAATCCCCTAGAGGCCAATTGAAAAGCAGTATGCCCATCAGGAAAGCACGGGTGAGACATGTCTAGGGGCCTCCCTGAAAGTCTTGAACTCTGCAGGGGCCTAAGACAATGGGTTGCAATTGGGAGAAGCAAACCATCAAGATTCAAATATTATTAATAATCTGTCCTTATTTGTACCCTCATACCAGTGAAACCTGGGTATATTGCAGTTACAGAATGTCAAACAGACCTAACTCTAAAATAAAAGGTATTTGTAGAGTCTTTCGCCAGCTTCAGCTTGAAGAACTTACCTGTCATCAGTCAAAATATTATGTCTTCATTGCAGCCTTCCATGCCTTCCACTCTACTGCACTATCTGCCATCCAGAGTTGTTGCCCTGTCTGATAGGACAGAAGAGGCCTGGCAAGCTCAAGCACAAACAGCCAATGCCTCTCTATGGCAAAAGTAAGTTGGTTTCCTGACACTATAACTTGTTTGAGAAGGTGATGCATAGACTAAGAAACACTACTGAAGAGTGAAATCATGGGCACTCATTCTAGATAAGTGCTACTGGAAGCAGTTACTTGTATTTGTGGGTGGAAGGTGGGAAGAGAGTGTTCCACCTCCTCCTATTCACTCCATTGGTGAGAGTGGGATTCTTCCACCCTGAATAGTACGAGATAGTCAAACACACAACATTCAAGAATACACAGAAGAGATGGACAACCGTCTATTAGTAGCATGTACTTACAACCTTGGGGGAGGAGGACACCACACAGTTTTCACTCGGGAACAGAGGGAACAGCAGGGGCTGTGAGAGGTAGGCTTTGTACTAATAAGAGGGTGGGGTGACCCCAGTTCCCACAGAAGTATGTGACTGGCTTGTTGGAATAACTTCATGGGCTTGCAGGGCAGTAAAACCATTACTTTGAGGACTGGGTGGAGTTGAGTAGTTTTAGCTGATAGGGGAACTAGCTGGGTGGGGAGTTTTTCCTGCTGGGTGGTGGGCATATCTAATGAGAGCAGAGGAGATAGTGGTTAAGCTGTTGGGGCCCTGTGAGGCTCCAAGATGTCAAGGCAGAACACGAAATTTTAGGTCTTACAATATAAAGGGGCATAGCTCTGATTATCATTGTTAATTACAGCTCTAGCTTCCAATGGTAACAGCAAGTGGGAAGAGGTTAGGAAACAATTGCTTCTTCCCATGAGAAGTACCTGTGACTCAGTGATCTCTGTAATACCTTATTTCTATAAACAAACATGCCATAATTACAAGTGATCGAAGTATACCCATGAGTGCAATAGGCCTTTTAAATTCCAAAACTCTGTGAACACCTCACTACTCCATAACAACTCATTGGCAATTGAATGAATATCACCACTGTGTAGAGAAAAGAAACGGAATTACTGCTTGCACTTAATTTGTTGAGAATTCCCAGGGCAGGATATCCCATATCGTCATAATAATTTGATATTAACAGTACTTGTAGACCAAAAAAGTTATTAGGGGGATTTGGAAAAAAATTACATATTAGTCATGTATGTTATTTTATATACAATTACAATAAGAGTCCCTTACATGTGCTTTATTATGCAGCTCATTTTAATAACACATCAAAATTATCAGTGACTGTGCTATAAATTCCTACCACTTGGCCTCGGAGTTCCTAAAATAATATTTCCAGATTAAGGTGAGTTCTGTTCTAAGTTTCTAATGATTATAATTAAAATGCTAACTGTTGAACTCAGATTTGGCAATGAAGGTGCATGGATTGGCCTCAGTACAGGGACCGAGAATGTCAAATGAGGGCCCGTTAAGGTTAATTAGTGTTTCTACACCTCCTTCTCACTTACTGACTATCTCATTTTCTGACATTTTGCATTTACAATAGTGAAAAATCTATTGTATTTTGCACACTAAGGACATACGTCTGGCAGTAACGAAAGCCGAGGTGTGAGGCGAGAGTCACACTGGCTGTGATGGTTAAGGTTAGGTGTTACCTTGGCTAGGCCATGATCCTCAGTGATTTGGCAGTTATGTAATGATGTAATCTGACAGTTAGGTAATGATGTAGTCATCCTCCATTTTGTGATCTCATGTGGTCATCCTCCATTTTTGCATAACACTGATTTTCGAATGACAACCTGGTCTTTGGAATCTAACCATGTCAGTGAGGAGTGAGTGTAATTGAATCTTGTTCCAATTCTTATTTTTCTTTTGACACCACAAGTACTTGCTACATCAGAAGACATTAGACATTATAACAACACAACATACTAAGACCTTTGTAACTACAGGTAGGGTCATGAAGATGTGAAGGCTGTACTGGGAGCATTAATTAAGCTCCTGCAGACATTAACAGTATCATCACCCCCAGGCAAACCTGCAAGGCAAGTACAATGTTTCTCTTCTTTTTCTCACTGACTGACTCCACTTCAGGTTTTTTGCATCTTTCATTGTCCCTCATAGACAGCAATACCTCTCTCTGCTCTGGTCCCTCCTGCAGCCCCACCTGGATTTTCACATAAACCCACTCTATGTGGCTACTACCATGAGAGCCGGAACCATGTGAATCCATTAGCACATTGTATAGGTCATGCCATACATAATATACATGTATTGAGTTAGTAAATAAGTGATTGAATAAACATGTGAAAGCATGAATTTAAAAAAAAAAAAGATTTCTTCCCCAAAGGTCAGCCTTGGCGTCCTTTTCTTCTGTCAGAAAAGACTTTCCCCTCTTGCATCAACATTCAAAATTATTCCACTGCCTACCTACCCCCAGTTATACTGTAGCTGGGATAACACTGTAAACATTGCATAAGCAGCAATAAAAGAGGCTGCTACTTCCTTTGCTGAGTGGGAGGGCAGCAAGACAGGGATGCACTGTACTATAATGGAACACAAGCTTTGGGGTCAGACAGCCTTGGGTTTGAATCCTAGCTATGTCCCTAAGTAAGTCTGCAACTTACCTATGGAGAGTTATGTCCCTAAGTAAGTTTATAAAATACTTGTCAGTGTCTCAACTTTCTCATCTGTAAAATGGGAATGTTAATGTATGCCTTTAAGAAAGTGTTATCAAGACATTATTTATAGATTAATCCTAAACCTATCATTTAGTCCTGCTGTTGAATAAGTAGGTGTATAAAGCCCTCCCACAATTACAGGGTGGATAAAATATAGAACAAAGATATTTCTAGAGGAATAACTTGCTGAGAGCAGGCATTTAGCAGAGCATATTGTGGGAAGCTCCTTCTCAGTATTATAATTGCCAGACAACTGTGGGCAGGTGTTGTGGGCAGATACAAAGTATGATACCAAAACTTCATCAGATCCTGGCCAACGCAAGTGAAATTCTGACACAAATAGAAGAAAGAAAGTTCCTCAGTGCTATTTGGTAAAGATTTTTATCAACTGCTAATAAGATGTAAAAAATATCAGAACACCAATTATTATTTGTACTTCCAGAATTGCTACTCAAGTTATTTCAGCTACGTTTTGCTTTTCACCAAAAACTGCAAAAACAAGAAGATTTTTCTTGTAAGAGTCTCCCACCTGATTGTAGCTCGAGTATCTCCATAGATGTTGGCCATTTCTAAGACACAAAAGGCTTTTTATATCTTACACAGAACATTCCGCTTTACCTTGTGAAGATTCGTTTTTTTGCCCTAAAAGTCAGGGAAAGGGGCTATTGTCACTAACTCCATGTTCAAATAAGTTGCTGAAAACCTCATTCCAATCTTATCCTTCCAGAGTCTACAGCCGATACTCAAGCTATTGAGGAAATGGTGGTGAACCTCCAGTTCTCCTGATTTTCGCTTACTTGGGCAATTGGTCAAATTACATTACAACAGTGGTTCTCAGCAAAAAGTAATCCTCCCACTTCCAACTCCCAAACCCAGGAATATTTGGCACTATGTGGAGACATATTTGTTTATCACAACTGGGAAGGTGATACTGGCATCTAGTGGATAGAGGCCAGGGATGCTGCTAAACATTCAACAATGCACATAACAACCTCCCACAGAAAAGAATCATTTGGCCAGAAATGTCAACAGTGTCAAGGTCAGGAAACTCCACATTGCAATGATACATGCTTCATTTAATCCATGTTAATCCATGAGAGGCAGAACACCATGTTATATGGTGCTTATGAGTGTGGGTTGTCTACAACCCTAACAAGGGTGTCACATCTATCATATTATAGGGATTCTCAAAGGAGTGGGTAATTTTCAAGAATATTCAGAGTTACAATTTTTCTTAAAATGAATATTACTCTGAGGCTCAATCATTTTGAAATGAGCTTCAAAATATTTTTTTTAACAAATTTTGTATTGGATTTTTTGTTGTAATTTTCTTAAAGCTAAACTTGAAACTTTAAGATCTAGTGTGCAGTCCAACCTTTCAAATTATGTGAAGCCTTCGGGAAGTCCTTTAGCATCCATGAGCTTTAACGCCTACATCTACAAAATGAGCTACTACGTAGCTGCCTACCTCTAGGGAAGTTTTAAACAAAAAAGGTAGACGTGGAGTAAAATCACTTTCAGCAGTGTAAGATAAATGTAAGGTATTACTGTGACTTTTATGAATATAAAGTTCCCCTTGAATAATCAAACAACTTAGTTTATGATCTTTTCTTTTTTATTTAAAGAGCAATCGCATCAACATTTCAGATAATTTAAAAATCCTGCATCTTTCTAAGTACCCTATTCTTTAGGATTCTCACCCACACCACCGATTTCACTTCAATGAAAAGGGAACAGAAAGATAAATTTTAACAAAATCTGACAGGGTACATTCTGTAAGTACACTTTGACTAAAATAAATAAAATGATAGCTACTTTTATATACCCTGTTTTATTCATTGTTTATTTATTTATAGAAATTTTAAAAAAGAACACTTAGCTCCCAAAACCATATCAATTTTAATTTGCTAGAAAAGATGGCTAAGAACCACTTCTTATTATATAATCACAAGTACTGACTAGAGGATTAAATGTGTAAGCACAATATATAACATAAAGAAATAATGCTAAGACTTCCAGCCAAACTAGCAGCTTAGTCAGGCACACCATGTCATTTCTCTACATCAAAGAACCAAGAAACCAAGTGAAACAGATAAAAAGGATAATCCTGGAACCCTGAACATCAAATAAAAGAATAAAGTACTACACTGAACATTACTTGGAAGAAGAAGCTGACTGAAAGCAGTGAACAAGAAGAGACAGAGTGGAGGGTCCCTTTCAGCTATCCCAGCATAATGTGGCCATCTTGAAACAAAGACAGCAGCAATCACAGGTGAGAAGCACAGAAAGCAACTTCATGGAATTCCCAACAGGACACAGAGTAAGTGTGTAGATAAACCTAGAGTGAAATAAGGTCCTGATTGCTGGCTACAGACAATGGGAAGAACACAGGCACTCTCACCTGGAACCAGAGGAACATGCTCCCCCTCACCTTCTGGTGATCAGTGGCACAACCCCCATCCCATATTTGCAGCACTGGCTGCTGGGGACCAAGGTGCAAAGCCCTCTTCCTTCCTCCCTAACCAGCTCCAACCACTGGGTAACAGAAGAAATAAAAAATTAAATTTAAAAAAATTCCTAGAATCAGATGAGAATGAAAACACAACATACCAAAACCTATGGGACACAGCAAAAGCAGCACTCAGAGGTCAATTTATAGCACTAAACACACACATCAAAATGCAAGAAAGAGCCAAAATCAACAACTTAACCCGGCAACTCCAACAAACAGAAAAAGAGCAGCAAAAAAAGCCCAGGGTCATCAAAAGAAAGAAAATAATAAAGATTAGAGCAGAAATAAATGAAACAGAAAAATAATAGAATAAACAAGTCTAGAAGTTGGTTCTTTGAAAGGATTAATAAAATTGACAAACCACTGCCAAACTGACAAAGCAAAAGGAGAAGATGCAAATAACTCAAATAAGAAATGAGAAGGGTAATTTTACAACAGAATCAACTGAAATAAAGGATAATAACAGAATTCTATGAAGAACTGTACTCCAGCAAATCTGAAAACCCATAAGAAATGGACAATTTCTAGAAATGCATTACCTACCTAAACTAATACAAACTGAGGCAGAAAATTTGGACAGACCCATGACAAAAGAAGAAATTGAAGAGGTCATAAAAAAAAACCTCCCAACAACAAGAAAAAGCACTGGCCCAGATGACTTCACTGGAGAATTCTACTAAACGTTCATAGAAGAGCTGACACCAAATATACTCAAAGTATTCCAGAACATAGAAAAGGATGGAATACTCCTGAATTCATTCTATGAAGCAAGCATAACCCTGATACCAAAGCCAGGCAAAAACACTACTAAAAAAGACAATTATAGACCAATATCCTCCATGAATATAGACACAAAATTTCTCAACAAAATCCTAGCCAATAGAATCCAACATCATACCAAAAAAGAATACATCATGACAAAGTGGGATTCATACCAGGTATGCAAGTATGGTTCAACATTAGAAAATCAATCAACGTAATACATCACATAAATAAAACAAAGGAAAAGAACCACTTGATCATGTCAATCAATGCAGAAAGGGCATTTGTTAAAACCCAACACTCATTCCTGATAAAAACTCTCAACAAAATAGGAATAGAAGGGAAATTCCTCAACATAATTAAGGGCATATATGCAAAACCAACCACCAACATTATTCTCAATAGAGAGAGACTGGAAGTATTCCCCATGAGAATGGGAACCAGACAAGGATGCCTCTTATTACCTCTCTTATTCAATATTGTACTAGAAGTCCTAACCCAGAGCAATAAGGCAAGAAATAGAAATAAAAGGCATCCAAATTGGTAAGGAAGAAATAAACTTATCCCTATTTGCAGATTATATGATCCTATACACAGAAAATCCCAGAGACTCTACAAAAGCTACTGGACAAGGTCACCATACAAAAATCGATCGGATTCCTCTACACTAATGAAGAGAACTCTGAAAAGGAAATCAGGAAAAGAATACCATTTACAGTAGCCCCCCAGAAGATAAAATATTGACTAAACCTAACCAGGGACGTAAAAGACTTATATAAAGAAAACTACAAAACACTACTGCAAGAAACCAAAAGACACCTATATAAATGGAAGAATATACCATACTTATAGACAAGAAGACATAACATTGGGAAAATGTCAATAGTACCCAAAGCAATCTACAGATAGAATGCAATCTAGATCAGATTCCATCAACATTCTTTAAAGAGATGGAAAAACTAATCACCAAATTTATATGGAAAAGAAAGAGACCCCGGAAAATCAATGCATTACTGAAGAAGAACAAAGGAGGAGGCCTCACACCTCCCGATCTCAGAACCTACTACACAGCCATAGCAGTCACAATACGACTCACAATAGCAAAAAGATGGAAACAACCTAAGTGCCCATCAACAAATGAATGGATAAACTATGGTACGTGCACACAATGGAATACTACTTTATGTTAAAGAATAACTATGAATCCATGAAGCATCTCAAAACATGGATGAACCTGGAGGACATTGTGCTGAGTTAAATAAGTCAATCACAAAAAGACAAATATTGTATGAGACCATTATTATAAAAAGTCAAGAAAAGTTTTATTGTTGCTGTTGTCAGCTGCCACTGAGTTGGTTCTGTCCCATAGTGACCCTATGTAAAACAGAATGAAACACTGCCCAGTCCTGCGTCATCTTCACAATCATTGTTATGCTTGAGCCCACTGTTGTAGCCACTGGGTCAACCCATCTCATTGAGGGTCTTCCTCTTTTTCACTAACCTTCTACTTTACCAAGCATGATGTCCATCTCCAGGGACTGATCCTTCCTGATAACATGTCCAAAGTATGTGAGATAAGTCTTGCCATCCTTGCTTCTAAGGAGCGTTCTGGTTGTACTTCTTCCAAGACAGATTTGTTCTTCTTTTGGCAGTCCATGGTATACTAAGTATTCTTCGCCAACACTGTAATTCAGAGGCGTAAATTCTTCTTCGCTCTTCCTTATTTATTGTCCAGCTTTCCCATGCATATAAGGCGATTGAAAATACCATGGCTTGGGTCAGGCGCACCTTAGTCTTTAAGGTGACACCTTTGCTTTTCAACACTTTAAAAAGGTCTGTTGCAGCAAATTTGCCCAATGCGATGTGTCTTTTGATTTCTTGACTGCTGCTTCCTTGGGTATTGATTGTGGATCCAAGTAAAACAAAATCCTTGACAACTTCAAACTTTTCTTCATCTATTATGATGTTCCTTACTGGTCCAGTTGTGAGGAATTTTATTTTCTTTATGTTAAGGTGTAATCCATACTGAAGGCTGTGGTATTTGATCTTCATCAGTAAGTGCTTCAAGTCCTCTTCACTTTAAGGAATCAAGGTTGTGTCATCTGCATATCGCAGGTTATTAACGAGTCTTCCTCCAATCCTGATGCCATGTTCTTCTTCATATAGTCCAGCTTCTCGGTTTGTTCAGCATACAGATTGAATAAGTATGGTGAAAGGATACAACCCTGACACACCTTTCCTGACTTTAAACCACGCAGTACTCCCTTATTCTCTGTTCAAATGACTGCCTCTTGATCTACGTACAAGTTCCTCATGGGCACAATTAAGTGTTCTGTAATTCCCATTCTTCACAGTGTTATCCATAATTTGTTATGATCCACACAGTTGAATATCTTTGCATAGTCAAACACAGATAAACATCTTTCTGGTATAATCTGCTTTCAGCCAGGATCCATCTGACATCAGCAATGATATCCCTTGTTCCACGTCCTCTTCTGAATCCGGCTTGAATTTCTGGCAGTTCCCTGTCGATGTACTGCTGCAGCCGCTTTTGAATGATCTTCAGCAAAATTTTACTTGTGTGTGATAGTAATGATATTGTTCAATAATTTCCGCATTCAGTTGAATCATCTTTCTTTGGAATAGGCATAAATATGGATCTCTTCCAGTCAGTTGGCTAGGTAGCTGTCTTCCAAATTTCTTGGCATAGGCAAGTGAGCACGTCTAGCACTGCATCTATTGTTGGAACACCTCAGTTGATATGCCATCAGTTCCTGGAGCCTTGTTCTTCGCCAATGCCTTTAGTGTAACTTGGACCTCTTCTTCAGTACCAAAGGTTCCTGAACATATGCTACCTCCTGACATGGATGAACTTTGACCAATTCTTTTTGATACAGTGACTCTGTATATTCCTTCCATGTTTTTTTGATGCTTCCTGTGTCATTTAATATTTTCTCCACAGAATCCTTCAATATTGCAATTCGAGGCTTGAATTTTTTCTTCAGTTCTTTTAGCTTGAGAAATGCCAAGCATGTTCTTCCATTTTGGTTTTCTGACTCTGAGTCTTTGCACATGTCATTGTAATACTTTACTTCGTCTTTTCCAGCCACCCTTTGAAATCGTCTTTTCAGTTCTCTTACTTTATCATTTCTGCCTTTTGCTTTAGCTACTCAATGTTCAAGAGTAACTTTCAGAGTCTCTTCTGACATCCATTTTGGTCTTTTCCTTCTTTGCTCTCTTTTTATTGACCTATCTATTGACCTTTTTATTTTTATTGACCTCTTGCTTTCTTCACGTATGATGTCCTTGATGTCATTCCACAACTCGTCTGGTCTTCAGTCATTAGCGTTCAACACATCAAATCTATTCTTGAGATGGTCTCTGA
This sequence comes from Trichechus manatus latirostris, assembly GCF_000243295.1. Taxonomy (NCBI): domain Eukaryota; kingdom Metazoa; phylum Chordata; class Mammalia; order Sirenia; family Trichechidae; genus Trichechus; species Trichechus manatus. The sequence continues at coordinate 6,592,964 of NW_004443998.1, forward strand.
ATTCAGGTAGGATATATTAAAGGTCGTACTTTGGTTTTCATGGACTTTTCTAATTTTCCTCAGCTTCGACTTGAACTTGCGTATGGCAGTTGATGGTCTGTTCCACAGTCCACCCCTGGCCTTGTTCTAACTGTTGATATTGAGCTTTTTAATTGTCTCTTTCCACAGATGTAGTCTATTTGACTCCTGTGTATTCTATCTGGCAAGGTCCATGTGTGTAGTCGCCGTTTATATAGTTGAAAAAGGTACTTGCAATGAAGAAGTCATTGTTTTTGCAAAATTCTATCATGAGATCTCCAGCATCATTTCTATCATAAACTATTGATCCATCTTCTTTGTTTCCAACTTACGCATTTCAGTTACCAGTAATTATCAATGCATCCTAATTGCACGTTTGACCAATTTCAGACTGCAGAAGCTGGTAAAAGTCTTCAGTTTCTTCATCTTTAGCCTTAGTGGTTGGTGTGTAAATGTGAATAATAGTTGTATTAACTGGACTTCCTTGTAGGCGTATGGACATTATCCTATCACTGACAGCATTGTACTTCAGGATAGATCTTGAAATGTTCTTTTTGACGATGAATGCAATGCCATTCCTCTTCAGTTTGTCCTTCCCGGCATAGTAGACCATATGATTGTCCAATTCAAAACGGCCAATACCAGTCTATTTCAGCTCACTAATGCCTAGGATATCAATGTTTATGCATTCCATTTCATTTTTGATGATTTCCAGTTTTCCTAGATTCATAATTTGTACATTCCATGTTCTGATTATTAATGGATATTTGCAGCTGTTTCTTCTTACTTAGAGTCATGCCACATCAGAAAATGAAGGTCCTGAAAGCTTGAGTCCATCCATGTCATTAAGGTAGACTCTACTTTGAGGAGGCAGCTCTTCCCCAGTCATATTTTGAGTGCCTTCCAACCTGAGGGGGGCTCATCGTCTGGCACTATATCAGACAATATTTGCTGCCATTCATAAGATTTTCACTGGCTAATTCTTTTCAGAAGTAGACCGCAGGGCCTTCTTCCCAGTCTGTCTTAGTCTGGAAGCTCAGCTGAAACCTGTCCACCATGGGTGACCCTGCTGGTATTTGAATACCAGTGGCATATCTTCCAGCATCACAGTAACATGCAAGCCCCCACAGTACGACAAACGGACAGATGCGTAGGAGTGAATACATAGGTAAATATGTAAGGTGAACAGATAAGGGATGGTGTTGGGGAGTACACCCTCAAGCATATGTAGTTTTAGAAGAGGACATTTATACATATGTACTTGTATGAGCTGCAAGATATCCATGTATATAGTAGAGCACACAGGGAGCAAAGTTATGAAAACTCCTTAGCCATACCAAACACCTTGAGGGACTGAGTCACTGGGCTTGATGGCTTAGGATTACAGTCTCAAGGGACATCTAGATCAGTCGGCATAACATAGTCCATAAAGACAATGTTCTACATCCTACTTTGGTGAGTAGCATCTGGGGTCTTAAAAGCTTGTGAGAGGCCATCTAAGATACAACTATTAGTCTCTTCCAGTTCAGAGCAAAGAAAGGTGAAGACAATCAAAGACTCAAGGAAACAATTAGTCCAAAGGACTAATAGACCACATGAACCACAGCCTCCACTAGCCTGAGACCAGAAAAACTAGATGGTGCCTGGCTAGCACAACTGACTGCTGTGATTGGGATCACAACGGAAGGTCCTGGACAGAGTGGGAGAAAAATGTAGAACAAAATTCAAATTCACAGAAAAGAACACACTAACTGGTCTGAGAGAGACTGGTGAAAATCCTGAGACTATGACCCTTAGACACTCTTCAAACCTGAAGTGAACCCACTCCCGGAGATCACTTTTCAGCCAATAGATGGGCCTATAAAGTGACCAACAACACCCATGAGGAACATGCTTCTCAGAACAATCAACCATACAAGACCGAAAGGGCAGCATTTGTCCAAAAACAAAGTTCAGAAGGCAGGAAAGGGCAGGAAAGATGGGCAAATGGAAACTGGAAACCCAGGGAGGAAGTGGATAGAGTGCTGTCACATTGAGGGGATTGCAACTAATGTCACGAAACAAAATGTGTATAAATTGTTGAAAGGGAAACTCATTTGCTCTGTAAATTTCACCAAATCACAATAAAATGTTCAAAAAAAAAAAAAGGAAATAATGGCTAGAAATATTATACACTGAAGAGAGACGAGTTGATGTACTAAGAGATCACACTCTCAAATGCTTGTAGGGGACCAGGCAGATAATATCAGTGAAGCAGGTATAATACAATAGAGACTGGGAAAGGCACATGCTACTTGCCTCAGATGCATTGTTGTTATGTGGTAATACAAGCCCACTGCCTCCATATTATAGAGTTTTGAAAAGAAACTAGAAATTCTGGTGTTTATGGGAAACTTCTATACTTTCAAAGCATCTGCAGAGTAAATTTTGCCTAATGACTCTCTGCAGCCATTGTCCTATGCAGAGTTTAAAGACAGTACTTTCACTCCAATGTCTCAATCTTTAAAAAAGAAAAAAAAATGTTTGGCCAGTTATCATTTCCATTGTTCCTTAGTAAAGTACAGCTAGAATGCTCCTTAGAAGTAAGGATGGCAAGATTTCATCTCACGTACTTTGGACTTGTGATCCGGAGGGACCAGTCTCTGGAGAAGGACATCATGCTTGGTAAAGTAGAGGGTCAGAGAAAAAGAGGAAGATCCTCAATGAGACGGATTGACACAATGGCTGCAACAAGGGGCTCAAACATAGCAATGATCATGAGGATGGTGCAGGACTGGGCAGTGTTTTGTTCTGTTGTACATCGAGTCAGTATGAATTGAAACCAACTCAACACCACCTAACAACAACAAAGTCCTTCCATGGGCCATGGATAGGAGAAACCATGGGAAGTCCTCACGGTGGCCCAGGACCCTCCCTCACTGTCCTGATTCCTAGGCCTCTCCTCTTCTTACCCACCATCTCACAGACCCTTAGGTGAAAAGACCAGACTCTCAGAGACCTCTGAAACACGCATCATTGAATGAAACCCCCTGGGTTGAAAAAGATCCCTTAATCCTATTTATGTCAACTCCAGAACTACTGCTTCTCAGAACAAGTCAGCTCTAAACTCAAGACGAATACTGAGGCATAGTCTGGGGCAGAGTAAGAGAAATCATCGCAAAGTTAGACTAGATATTAAAATGAGGACATTCAAATACTCTCAGGGATTCATTGTTTACTAAGCTATATACATGAAAAGGAGAAACCCTGAGGCCCCCTTTGACAGGAATAAAATGGCTGAACTAACCCAGGCCTCTGCTGCATTCAGCAAAATCAAATTGGATCTTTAACAAAGCCTGACCTTCGGCCTCTTTATCTGGCTAGCAACCACGGACAGATAAAGGGATGTTTCTCTCTGTGATCAAACCAGGATGTGGAAATTGTGCACCCCAAGGAGGGGGTCTTGATGCAAATACACCTGTATAAGACAGCCTCAAGAAATATTCCTTCCATGATAAAGATGTGAAACAATGTCTCAAAAAAAAAAAAAAGACTCTGGTAGCAGTGTTATCCTTATCTGAATCTCCTAGGCAACTAGAAAGGTTTCTCTTGAGCAAGCTATTTCACTTACCCCTGTAGTCCCTTCCTACCACCTAGCTCCGCAATTATCACCCTGTCCAAAAGGTCGGCAGTGGGGGCAGCTGTTCGAATCCACCAGCCGCTCCTTGGAAACCCTATGGTGCAGCTCTACTCTGTCCTGTAGGGTTGCTATGAGTTGGAATCGACTAGATGGCAATGCGTTTGGTTTTTGGTTTTAACCAATCTAAGGGGAACACATATGTAGTCTAAACCAATCCCCACCTAGTCCCCGCTTTGAGTAGTCCTGCCTTGCGTTGATCTAAGTTTGTAACTTCCAATCAATCAATGCATTTTAGGTTCTTTGTTCTAACCCCTTAAGCATGTGTTAATTGCTTCACCATTTTGGAAGTGTTTGTTTCATTCTGTGAGATCAAATGTTGTCCCTGGTTTGGAGTGTTTTCTAACCTTCAATAAATCTCCTTGCTGTTATTGTAACAGAGTAGGAGTTATTACTTTTGGACTTGCACATAGGTACAATTTAGATAAGTTGTATTTGTTTTCCTAATAAGCATGCATTGCGGTGTTGTACTGTTTCACACTCTGAGCTTAGCACCTCTAATAGCTCTGTAGCAGCTCTGTAATATGTTGAACATTCATACCATGTAATAGGCAACGAATCAGAACCTTAGAGGCATGATTTTGCTTTTAATAATGTTGACATGTTCTCTAATTTGAAATCTTTTCCACCGAATCATCATTTGCTAATATTCAGTGCTCTTTCCCTTAATGTTTTAAAAAGCCTTTGAAATATAACAGAAGCTGTTCCATCGTGTTGCAAATTGTCTGTTGAAGCAGTCGAAAATAAATTCTGAGTTGTTCAACTGCCTTTCAGAAGCACGTCTCAGTGGGGTTAACGTCCCATCACTGGTCTGTGGGTTTTCAGGAAGAAAAAATATGCAAAACCCCAAACCACTCTGCAAAAAAATGCAGGTCATTGACACTTTTAAAATGTGCTGACCTTCAGACCAATGTAGAAAAAGAACCACAAGACTTGGCTTGCTTACTGGGTAAAAGCTGTAGGTAACCCACACACATCCACTCACAGGCTTTTTCTATACAGGATCACCTTTCAAACCACTATTTCTTAAAAAACTAGAAATTCTAGTATGCAATTAGTAACAGGACACTGGAGTACAAAATTAATTAAAATTAATCCAAGCATCAATATGCGTTTATTTATTTATTATTATTGTACTTTTGAGGAAGGTTTACAGAACAAACTAGCTTCTCATTAAACAGTTAATACATAAACTGTTTTATGACAATGGTTAACAACCCCATGACATGTCAACACTCTCCCTTCTCGAACTTGGGTTCCCCATTACCAGCTTTCCTGTCCCCTCCTGCCTTCTAATCCTTGCCTATGGGTGGGTGTGCTCCTTTAGTCTCTTTTTGTTTTATGGGCCCGTCTAATCTCTGGCTGAAGGGTGAACCTCAGGAGTGACTTCATTACTGAGCTAAAAGGGTGTCCAGGGGCCATACTCTCAGGGTTTCTCCAGTCTCTGTCAGGCCAGTAAGTCTGGTCTTTTTTTGTGAGTTAGAATTTTGTTCTACATTTTTCTCCAGCTCTGTCTGGGACCTTCTATTTTGATCCCTGTTAGAGCAGTCAGTGGTCATAGCCCAGGACCATCTAGTTGTGCTGGACTCAGTCTGATGGAGGCTGTGGTACTTGTGGTCCATTAGTCCTTTGGACTAATCTTTCCCTTGTGTCTTTGGTTTTCTTCACTCTCCCTTGCTCCTGAAGGCGTGAGACCAGTGGAATATCTCAGACAGCTGCTCACAGGCTTTTAATACCCCAGACGCTACTCACCAAACTAGAATGTAGAACATTTTCTTTATAAACTGTTATGCCAATTGAGCTAGATGTTCCCCAAGACCATGGTCCCCACAGCCCTCAGCCAGGAATTTGGTCCCTCAGGGAGTTTGGATGTGTCTGTGGAGCTTCCATGACCTTGCCTTGTTCAAGTTGCGCTGGCTTCTCCAGTATTATTTACTGTCTCACCCTTCACCAAAGTTGCCACTTATCTATCGTCTGTTTGGTGTTTTTCCATCCCCACCCCTCTCCTCCCTCCTGACCATCAAAGATTGTTTCTTTTTGTATGTGAACCTTTTCATGAGTTTTTATAGTAGCGGTCTCATACAGTCTTTGTCCTTTTGTGATTGCCTTATTTCACTCAGCATAATGCCCTCCAGATTCATCCATGTTGTGAGATGCTTCACAGATTGCTCATTGTTCTTTATCATTGTGTAGTACTCCATTGTGTGCATGTACCATAGTTTGTCTATCCATTTATCTGTTGATGGTTATCTAGGTTGTTTCCATCTTTTTGCTATTGTGAACAATGCTGCAATGAACATGGGTGTGCATATGTCTATTCGTATGACTTCTCTTATTTCTCTAGGATAGTTCCTAGGAGTGGGATTGCTGGATCATACAGTATTTCTATTTCTAGCTTTCTAAGGAAGCGCCATATTGTTTTCCAAAAAGGTTGTTCCATTTTGCATTCCAGCGATGCATAAGAGTTCCAATCTCCATGCAGCCTCTCCAATATTTGTTATTTTCTGCTTTTTTGATTCCTGCCAGTAGTGCCTGGGTGAGATGATATCTCATTGTGGTTTTGATTTGCATTTCTTTAATGGCTAGTGATCATGAGCATTTCCTCATATGTCTGTTAGTCGCTTGAATGTCTTCTTTGGTGAAGTGTCTGTCCATTTCCTTTGCTGATTTTTTATTTTTGCTGTGGAAGTGTTGGATTTTCCCATAAATTTTAGAGATTAGACCTTTGTCAGATTTGTCATAGCCAAAATTTCTTTCCCAGTCTGTAGGTTCTCTTTTTACTCTTTTGGTGAAGTCTTTTGTTGAGCATGAGTGTTTTATTTTTAGAATATCCCAGTTATCTAGCTTATTTTCTGGAGTTTGTGTGTTGTTAGTTGTGGTTTATATCCTGTTAATGCTGTGTATTAGGACCTCTAGTGTTGATCCTATTTTTTCTTCTAGTATCTTTATAGTTTTTGGTTTCATATTTAGGTCTTTGATCCATTTTGAATTAGTTTGTTTGTATGGTGTGCGGTATAGGTCCTGTTTCATTTTTTTGCAGATGGACACCCTGTTTTGCCAGCACCATTTGTTAAAAAGACTGTCTTTTCCCCATTTGATGGACTTTGGACCCTTGTCGAAGATCAGGTGACCGTAAGTGGATGGATTTACATCTGGGTTCTCAATTCTGTTCCATTGGTCAATGTGTCTATCCTTGTATCAGTACCAGGCTGTTTTGACTACCATAGCTGTATAGTAGGCTCTGAGGTCAGGTAGTGTGAGACTTCCTACTTTATTCTTCTTCAATAGTACTTTACTTATCAGGGGCTTGTTCCCTTTCCATGTAAAGTTAATGATTGTTTTTTCCATCTCTTTAAAGAATATCGTTGGTATTTGGATTGGGATTGCATTGTATTTGTAGATAGTTTTGGGTAGAATTGTCATTTTCACAATGTTGAGTCTACCTATCCATGAACATGGTATATTTTTTAATTTATGTAGATCTCCTTTGGTTTCTTGCAGTAGTGTTTTATAGTTTTCTTTGTATAGATCTTTTACATCCCTGGTTAGATTTATTCCTAACTATTTTATTTTTTTTAGGGACTATTATAAATGGTATTGTTTTCCTGATTTCCTTTTTGTCATTCTTTTATTGGTGTATAGGAATCCAACTGATTTTTGTATATTTAGCTTATATCCTGCTACTCTGCTGAATCTTTCTCTTAGTTTCAGTAGTTTTCTTGTGGAGTCTTTTGGATTTTCTATATATAGTACCATATCATTTGCAATTAGGGACAGTTTTACTTCTTCATTACCAATTTGGATGCCCTTTATTTCTTTTTTTTTTTTGCCTTATTGCTCTAGCTAGGACTTCCAGCACAATGTTAAACAAGAGTGATGATAAAAGGCATCCTTGTCTTGTTCCTGTTCTCAAGGGGAATGTTTTCAACCTCTCTCCATTAAGACTGATGTTGGCCATTGGTTTTGTACAGATACCCTTTATTATGTTGAGGGATTTCCCTTCTATACCTATTTTATGAAGACTTTTTATCAGGAATGGGGGTTGGACTTTGTCAAATGTGCTTTCTGTGTGGATTGAGATGAGCGTGTGATTATGAAAATAAAAAAAATATTGTTGGGGTAAGTGGGAAACAGGAGGAGGAAGAGCTGAAAAGAAAGAATAAAGAACCAGAAATTGAGAAAATTCTATCTTCTTCTTCCCATGAAACAACAAATAATAACTAAAATATATTTTATGTATGCAAAGTCAGACATTTACTGAGTGCGGTTTCCAGAAAGGAAGCAATTTTAAAATCACACAATTATATTTTATAAAATAAATAGCCAAATACAGAAAACACTTCTTATCCTCCCTCAATTTTGTAAATGTCAACCAGGTTAAGGTGATTGATGGCATTATTCAGATCTTGTATGTCTTCATTAGCTTTATTATTTATTTTTTTGGTCTAGATTGGTCTATCAATTGCTGAGAAATGAGTATTAAGACCTCCATTTGTGATTGAGAAATCATGTAGTCAGTTTTTGTTCCATATGTTTTTAAGCTTAATTATTAAGCACATATGTATTTTAGATTGCTGTGTGTTTCTTACGAATTGACTTTTTATCATTAAAAAATGTCCTTATTTGTCTCTGGTAATACCCTTTGTCTTGATGTCTACTTTATCTGATATTTACATATCCACCCAGCCTTTTATGCTTACTGTTTACATGGTATGTTTTTTCCCATCTGTTTATTTTCAACCTATCTGTGTTTTTATATTTAAAGTCTGTTTCTTGTAGATTATAATATAGCTGGAGTCTTGCCTTCTTTTTAAACCCTTCCAGTTGTCTCTGACTTTTAGCTGGAGAATTTAGATCATTAACATTTAATGTAAACTTTTTACAAGTTGCTGAATTTAAATTTATCATTTCACTTTTTTTAATTTGTTTTCTTTTGTTTTGATTTCCCTATTCTTACTTCCCTATCTTCTCTGGGATTAACTGAATATTTTCTCAAACTCCACTTAATCTGTTTATTGACTTTTTTAGTTCTGCCTCTTTGCATTGTCCTTTAGTGATGGCCTTGGGTATTACAATATACATTCCTAATTTTTCACAGTCTGCAGAGTTATTATTGTTCCACTTCATATAATAATACAGAAATCTTGTAACCATATAGTTGATTTAACTCCTTTTCATCATATTTTATATTATTGTTGTCATATGTGTTACACTATACATATTACAGATCCCACAACATAATGTTATCATGTTTTCCTATTAATAGTCATATGTATTTTAAAAGAATTAAGAGGGAACAATAGTCTTTTATATTTATCCACCTATTTACCATTTCCAATGATCTTCATTCCTTCTTGATGATCTGAGTATTCATATGTTATCATTTACCCTAAGCCTGAAGAATTTTCTTTAACATTTATTTTTTTATGCTGGTTTGCTAGTGACACATTCTGTTTGTTCAATTTTATCTAACAATGTCTTTATTTTAACTTCATTTTTGAAGAATGTATTTTCTTGATATAAAATTATGGGTTGATAGCTTCTTATCGTTGGTGGTGGTGGTGATGGTGGTAGGTCTTTTTTGTTCATCACTAAAGATGTTTTTCTACTGTCTTCTCTCCACTTCTTTCTGATGAGAAGTGAGAGATATGATCGTTCCACTGTAGGATCAGTACTGTACTGATAAACCAGCTCTCTGGAAAAAATAAAAAGCCCTCATTTGTAATATTTGTCATTTTCTCTGATGTGAATACTTCCACCACGTCCAATTTCCAACATGATATTACTGAATATGGAGTTGGGAAGAGATGCACAGAAACAACTGGTTCTAGCACACCACTGAAATCTAAGTGACTCTTATTTCTAGGGACCAGTTTTCACTTTTCTTCATAGTCCAAAGCTGTAAAAATTGCCTAAGAATATCTTCTGCCATTAGCATGACATGAGTTTACATACTGGTTATCCTTCATGATAAATTTGCATTGACAAGACTAATCCCTCAAAACTCTACTTAAGGTGCCTAAATTCAAGACCCATAGAAGAATACACTTAAAGAGGCTTGAGGATGTTAGAATTGGAGAAACTGAGATCCTGGGAAATTAAACATTTAACCAAAGCCATATAACTAGTTAATGGATAAATTCAGAATACAACATAAGACTTCTGACTTCTAGAGGTCAATTCCTGCCTGAAACTCAGGTGCTTTTCACCTTGTAAATGTGGTATCTTACAGTCTGGTATTTATTCCCACTGGCTATACAAGCCTCGAGGGCAATAAGTGTTAGGGTCCACCTTATCTTTGAATTCTTAGCATCTAGAACAGTGCCTAACACAGAGTATGTCAGAATTGCAGAGTGGGGGACCACAGTGTGCAACATGTTTTGTTTGCCTCCTGCTTTTTAAATCTAGATTTGACTATCCTTAGGTGGAATATGCTTCTAAAGAATCCTCAGTGTCTCTCACCTATCATATATAAGAGCTAATCTACACATTCATGTATCCCAGGGTCATTTAAGTTTATAGGCACTCAGTAAGTGTCAAATGATGAATCAGTAGATCAATTACTTAGGTTTTTCTTAGACTAACCATCCTGGTTTTCCCAGGCCTGTCCTGGTTTTAGCACTAAAAGTTCTACATCCTGATAAACCCCTTCAAAAATGAAAAAAACAAATCCATTGCCATCGAGTCAATTCTGACTCATAGGGACCCTATAGGACAGAGTAGAACTGCCCCATAGGGTTTCCAAGGAGAGGCTGGTACATTCAAACTGCCGACCTTTTGTTTAACCACTGCGTCATTAGGTTTCTGATAAATCTCTTAGTCCTGAGCAAATTGAAATGGTTGGTCACTAGCCATTTTTCTCTACATAAAAACAATTTATTTTTAAAATCAAAATAATAGTAAAGTATTAGTAAACTATATTTCCTTTTGTATAATAAAGAATAACTTTTAAATATTAAAATTTTGATAATAATTTTAAATAATCAATATTTAAATAATCAGTATTAAAGTATGTATAACACCTAGATGAAATCTATGTACCTTCTCTGGGAAACTTCTCTCAGGAATGTAATAAATCATGACTTAATTGTAGTCTAGGTTCATTTCTCAATCCTGAAGCGTATTCATCATAATCTTTCCTTGAGGATGGGGACATTATGCTTCCTTTGGCTCCAGTAATATTTCAGTTCTTTGGGATACATCCTAGCCTTAAAAAAGGACCTCAGGCACTTTAAGTTTTAACTTTAAATGCCACTTAATTTGCCATGGAAAAAACCCCGAATTCTCCCATAGTCCTTCTGATGAGTGTTCATCCCTTGCAAAGTTTTTCCCTGTGAGAAACACAAGTTCAACAATTTCTACATGTACAATTCAATGACATTGTTTACTTTCTTTGAGTTGTGCAACCATTCTCACCCTCCTTTTCTGAGTTGTTCCTCCCACATTAACATAAACTCACTGTTCTCTATAATTCCTATCTAATCTTTCAAGTTGCTGTTGTCAATCTGATCCCAAATAGATAGTTCTTAAAAGAGCATAATACTCAAGGCCGACATTTTTACTAGTTAAGCAAAACTATTGTTTGGTTTTAAGAAGACTTCAGGGGATATTTTTGGTTTAAGGTTTAAAGATTATCTCAGGGCAATAGTTTCAGGGGTCAACAGCCTCCATGGCTCTACAAAGTCTGGAGTCCATGAGAATTTTCAATTCTGTTCTACATTTTCCCCCTTTTGATCAGGATTCTTCTTGATCTTTGATCAAAATCTTCAGTAATGGTAGCCGGGCACCCTCCAGTTTTGATTTCATGGCAAAGGAGGCAGTTGTCCATGGAGGCAATTAGCCACACATTCCATTTCCTCCTCCTATTCCTGACTCTCTTTCTTCCTCTCTTGCTCCAAGTGAACAGAGACCAATTGTTGTGCCTTGGGTGGCTGCTTGCAAGCTTTAAAGACCCCAGGAACCATACAACAAACTAGGAGGTAGAACAGAAGCACTAAACGTGTTATTAGGCCAATTAACTGGGATTTCCCATGAAACCATGACCCTAAACTTCCAAACCAAGGAACCAAATTCCATGAGGTGTTTGGTCATACATAAGCAGCCTCAGCAGCTTTTTTTTTTTTTTTTTTTGGTCGTTGTTGTACATTGAGCTATCCTCAGTTTTTTAAAAGACAGTAAATTGATGCTATACTTTGCTTTGTTAGTTTTGTCTTAATTAAAGCAAGGTGGCTCTAGCCACACCACTTCTTCTCCAGCAGCATTACAGAATTTAAGGCACTCATGGACTTATGCATCCATGTAATGGAGCCATCCTTGCAGCTTTGCCTGTGTCCCGCCACCCCCTGCACCCAGCTTCAGGTCTCTGGCACATCTTTGGATTTACAAGGGAGTTTTTGTCTTTTGTTTTTGTTTCTCTCCTTAAAAGTATTTTTAAAATCATTTAAGTCAAGAGTACAGAATGGGTTTTTTTGCTGGCTTTTTACTATTTTAAAATACTATAGTACAAACAGCCCCTCTGAGGATGGATTTGAAAGAGTAAGCTAACACAGGTAAGAATTACACTGGAAGGAGAAGGAGAAGGAAAGACATCAGAGATGGAGGAGGAGACTGGAGAAGAGGAAAATAATCCTTATCTTCTTTATAGTCTCTGCATTTGTGGAAATCTCTGATTCTAGATCCAGTTCGCCATTTGAAATCTCATGTCTCTTTTTATCCCTGACAATCTAGTATGTTTATATGTGACAAAAATGGTTTTTAAAATATACTCTTTATTTCATGTGCCATAATGTGTATTAATTAATTAAACCTCTTTTAAATACTTGCAGATAGAGCTTCCAAATTATGATGTAAATTTATGCAAAGTATGCAAATCAGAAGGCTCCCAGTTTTGATGTAATAAAATCTGGTGCCCTCACTCTAAACTCCTAAGTCCTTTTTTCCCCTCAGCTCTATTGGAAGATGAAAGTGCCAAACATTGTCTTTTTTAGTTCTTCTCCTTGGAATTCCTGTCACTCTTATTCAGCATACTTTATTTCTTCATGGAAATAGCACTGCTTAGCTTATTAAAAATTCATGGTACACAATTTTCTCCTGGGCACTTAGGGCCTCAGGCTTTCAGCCCTGTCTATATTATTGCCTAAAAACCTACCTAAAATTAAAAGATTCATGAATTTAGAGAGTAATTCTTGGCCAAGTATCAGCAAAGCTTTTTTTAGAGTTATAGATATACAGGTGTAGAAGAAACTATAAGAGGCCATTCATCCTGTCTTTACTTCTGGAAAGATTTTCTCTATATTAAAAACAAAACAAACAGAAAAGCAAAGCAGATAACTAATCTTATAAAAGAAGAAAATGCCAGTGCCCACCTTGGGGTAGAGATTTTTCACTGATGGGCTTTTTTTCTTATCAAATACTGTCATTTATTACAATAATGATTCTATTTTGCCTTACCAGATAAAATAATTGGGTTTTTAAGCAGAGCCTGTGATTTTAAATTCCTATTTTAAAGATTTTCATGTCTATATATATCCTGGAAACCCTAGTGGCGTAGTGGTTAAATGCTACGGCTGCTAACCAAAAGATCAGCAGTTCAAATCCATGAGGTGCTCCTTGGAAACTCTATGGGGCAGTTCTACTCTGTCCTGTAGGGTCACTATGAGTTATAATTGACTGGACGACAAGGGTGTGTATATACATCCTGATATATTCCTAAATTTCTGTATCTTTTTTAAGTTAAATTGAGAGCCTAGATAATTTTTAACTTTTTTGATCCATAGCTTTTGGTAAATTTCAGGAATTTTGCACGGTTTTACATTGTTTATTTTTATAATCCCAGAACCTAGCACAGCATTTGGCACACCAATAAATTTTTGAGGTCAAGGATGTCAATAAACTGATGATCCACACAGGGTAACCACCAGAGTTTGGAGCTGGAAATGTGGCACTGGGCTGAAGAGCCAAACTGCTCTATCAAGAGCTACGTTTCTTATTATGGGTCTCATCTGCTGTTAGTATTGTCCAAGACTGTGAAATTCAAGTGCTTCATTTACTGAGTGCCTGCCCAATGGACTTAAAACTAGACAACATTCCCCCTTCCCCTGGAAACAGAACCTCTTGGAAATACTCATTGTCTTAGTCATCTAGTGCTGCTCTAACAGAAATACCACAAGTGGATGGCTTTAACAGAGAGAAGTTTATTCTCTCACAGTCCATTAGGCTACAAGTCCAAATTCAGGGCATCAGCTCCAGGAGAAGGCTTTCTCTCTCTGTTGGCTCTGGAGAAACGTCCTCGTGATGCATCAGTCTTCCCTTGGTCTGGGAGCATCTCAGCGCAGGAACCTCAGGTCCAAAGGACACGCTCTGCTCCTTGGTGGTATGAGGTTCCCAGGTGTCTCTGCTCTCTTCTCTCTTTTATATCTCAAAAGATATTGGATTAAGACACTATCTAATCTTGTAAACCTCATCAGCATAACCTCATCACAGTGACAGAATTTACAACACGTAAGGAGATCACATATGACCTCATCATAGTGATAGAGTTTACAACACATGAGGAAATCACATCAAACTACACAATCATACAATACTGGGAATCATGACCTAGCCAAGTTGCTACACGCATTTTTTGGGGGGACACAATTCAATCCATGACACTCATCTGGATTATTGTATCCCTTTAGTTCCCCCCTCCCTTAAGGAGTCCTGGTGGTGCAGTAGTTAAAGCACTCAGCTGCTAACCAAAAGGCCAGCAATTTGCAATTTGAACCCACCAGCTGCTCCACAGGAGAAAGATGTGGCAGTCTGTTTCCATAAAGATTTACAGCCTTGGAAACCCTATGGGGCAGTTCTACTCTGAGTCAGAGTCAACTTGATGGCAAATGGTTTTCTTTGGTTTGGTTAGTCCCCTTTGGGCAATAATCCTGTGGAAAAGAAAAGATTATGCTGGTAAAGATTTTTATCCAGATCTAAAATCATAAAGGGATTTAAAATCATTTTTAAACAAAAACACCTTAACATGTCTAATGTCGATAACAGCAATCAATTCTCAAATAAGTACTATGTTCCAGGGACTGCCCTACAATGCACTTTGCAGATGCAATCTTATGTAATCCTCACAACAACTCTACCAGGTAAGTGATATCACCTCCACTTTACAGGCGAGAGAACTGAGTCTCAGAAAGGTTAAATGACCTACCCAAAGTTGCAAAGTTAGGCAGTGACAAAAAAAAAGATTTAATTCAGTCTCTCTAATTTCAAAGCCTTGTTATTTCATACTGTGGACATATTTTCCTAAATTGAAGACCTACACTTCACTTATTAATGTTGATGAAAACTGAAGCTTCAGATCAGCATGGAAGTAAAAGCTAATAAACTTTTGTTTTTTAAAAAATAAGGGTATAGAAAGGCATTTAGTTAAATTACAGTGTATCCTTTGTTTGATAGAGATGTTTAAGTGTTCAGTCTCAGAATGGAGAGGAACCTCAGGAATAGGTGGTGAACTTTCTTGCCATTAAGCAGAATCATGCTTCTATCCTCACAAAGAGCTGACTGTAGATTTCTATATATTTTATATATCATATGTACATAGACATTTGAAGAAGAAGATTTCACAACCAACTTTCTTCTTATCCCAGCTCCCATGCCAGCATCTGACAACCCTCAGATAGGAGTAAGTCCAAGATAAACCACCAGAGCATTAAACGGAACTATGAGTAGATTTGCACACTATTCTCGGGTTAAATTTCAACACAAGAGCAATTTAAAAAGAAGTAGACTTATTTAAAGCACAATTTTTTTTGGCAAAACTAAGGGAGCATTTTACATAATTTAATTCTGACTTTAATATATTGTCGAAGTCACCTAACTTGATATTAGTAAGACTAATATTCAAGCTAGAATAGAGGTTAGGTATCATCTAATCTAATTCCCTCATTTTCAGGTGAGAAAACATTGATGAGGGGAGAGTCTCTCTTACAAAGATAATTAATGACAGAGCTGGACCCAGAAGCCAGGTGCCCTGGTCTCCAGCTAGTCCTTCTTTCCCACCTCCTGCACTGCTGGACTAGAGTAGAATAAATCTGAGGATGATGCCTTTAGCATTTACTAAATTAGGATCTCAAACACCCAGGTTCTATTCCTGCTCTGCTATTTACTAGTTGTTACATCTTTAGCAAGCCACTTAACTACAATGATGTTCAGTATTTTCCATCTATAAACAGGCATAAAAATACTTGCCTTGTCTAATATCAGTCAAGATTGTGAAGCTCAAATAAGATAAAATATGTTAAAGCAATCTGAAAATACATAGGCTTATGCAAGTATAAGATGATATTACTATTAATACATTAAGTTTGTGAAGAAGTGTATCAAGATGAAGAGAAAAATGGTCTGAGAATCTAGATACATATTTAGATTTTAATCTTATCTTTATCTTGAGCCTATAAAGTGGCTAGTTGGGTCTGACACATACCGAACCTTCAACAACTGTTCCTCTTTCCTTTTCGTTGCTGGATTTAATCGCTACATGTGCAAAATGACGTGGCTGGGCTAGATGATGGCTACAGACCGTTCCAACGCAAATACCTGTGATGCTATGATTACAGTTAACATCTCTCCTGAGTCTACAAAGTGTATGGCCCAGGCCACAGTACCAAGCAAAAGACTGTAACCTAGATATTGTCCTCGTGCTCCACTTTCAGATTATAAAGCTATTCTTACTGCCTCCCTGTGCTTCTCTCTTTCTTCCTCAAAGGTCATCTTCCCCCAAATCTAAAAATAGACTAACACCCCCCTCTTCTTATTCCCATAACAAGGAGACAACTCCTTTAAAGATCATAGACTTAGGGATTAAATTCCAGATCATCTGCTTATAGCTGAATAAATTTGGACAACTTCTGTTCTATACATATATAAAATGAGAGTATCAACCCCTACTGTCCAGAATTATTGTCAGGACTAAGTGAGATATCCTACCTACAGTGCCTGGCACAGAGCCAGATACAGAGCAGATGCTTGCTCATTGTCAAATTTCCGCCTCCCTTTTTGACTTAGTCACCATTAGGGACACTGCCTGGGTCCGTAAGTATGACTGGAATCCTCATTGCAGGGGCATTACTTGCTAGAACTTTTAAGGCAGAGGAGGATCGAGCACCAGTCCAACTACAAGAGGTTTTATCTGATTGACGATTCACGGAAACACTGACTCATTGGCAGGAGAAGGGTGAGGGTCAAGTCACCAGGGGCGTATCTTCAGAAAATAGCACCTATGGCAATTCGTTTTAAATTGCTGAATGATGCTCACAGCTGGCAATGGCCAATAGAAACTGCTCATTAGCACCCCTCCTCAGCTGGTGCCCAGGGCACCCACCCTACCTGTCATACCTTTGTGATGCCTCTGCAAGTCACACAGAAACCTGGAGTAGGAATGTTACCGAAGAAGTGAAGATGGAGTGTCTTAGGCTGGGTTCTCTAGAGAAGCAAAACCAGTGAAGTGTACATATCTATATATGCTTATATATATAAACTGAAAAACAAACCTGTTGCCACTGAGTCGATTCCGACTCATAGTGACCCTATAGGACAGAGTAGAACTGCCCCATAGAGTTTCTAAGGAGTGCCTGGTGGATTTGAACTGCCGACCTTTTGGTTAGCAGCTGTAGCTGTTAACCACTACACCACGTGGGTTTCCGTATATATGTAAACCAAACCCGTTGCCATCAAGTTGATTCCGACTCATAGTGACCCTATAGAACAGAGTAGAACCACCCATAGGGTTTCCAAATTGGGGCTGCTGGATTCGAACTGCTGACCTTTTGGTTAGCGTTGAGTTCTTAACCACTGCACCACCACGGCTCCAAATGTGTGTGTTTATATATATATAAAGAGAGAGAGAGAGAGATTTATATCAAGCCTATGACTTACATGGTTGTAGAGGCTGGAAAGTCCCAAGTCAGTGGGACAAGTGTCAGGCTGGAGGCTTCTTCTGACTTACGTAGCTACAGGGGCTGACGAACCCAAGATCGGCAGGTAAGACAGGAGACTGATGGCTCCATTCCCAAGAACTGGAGGTCATATGATGAGCCAAATGCAGGATCCAGAGCAAAAGCCAGAGAGCTTTGCCAGAAAGTCTATATATATTGAATGCAGGCCGCACCCTCAAGGAAGCTTCCTTTTCAACTGATTGGCTGCTCACAGCAGATCTTATCATGAAGGTGAATACATTGTATCACATCTCATCGTGGAGGTGATTACATCATTGTATAACTGCCAAATTACATCATAACTGCCACACCACTGAGAATCATGGCCCTGCCAAGTTAACACACAACCTTACCCATCACAGGGAGTATAAGTAGAAACTGAGCATTGAAATCTCTTGTCAAGGGACAAAGAAAAATAAACAGTGGGATTGCTTTACAGTCAGTGAGGTCTGAGAGTTCAGTTTTCAAAAGGTGGCTGTGTGGAAATCTTTGTGTTCTTGAGGAAGTTACAGTATTCATGAAGAACTCATTGGGTTCTTAAGGGGCATGTGTGTCTGGCATGGCTGATGCAGCTCTATAAAGGAGTTAATCTAGGCCAGAGAGAAACAGCCAGCGGATTGCAAATAAAAACTTCATGAGAAGTCACACACAGGAAATCTTAAGAGTAGTTGTATTCATGATCATGGGTCTCCACTAAAATGTAAGTGGTATTCGACCTATATCCATAGCCCTTCTCTGCACCTCCCTCTCTGGCTGATGCATTCGTAGTTATTTCAAGTTCTTTTTCATTTATAAAATAGGTCATACGAAATCCCGTCTAGCTTGAATCCTTGATCAAGATACTTGGATTTATGGTAGATTTAGGTTAGAAGCAGGACCTGGGCTGGCAGAATTCCTGGACCCTTTCGCTGTCTGCTCCGAGGATGGGTCCTTGAAATCATTGTTTCTGTCTCCGGACAGTATTTTCACTCTAAGTGAGAGTTCCTCAACCTCAGCACTATAACATTTTGGGCTGGATAATTCTTTGTTGGGGGCGGGGGGACTGTCCAAGTATTGTAGGATGTTTAGCAACATCTCTTGCCTTCATCCATAAGATGCCAGTAGCACCCTGCAGTTGTGACAATCAAAAATGTCTCTGGACATTGTCTCCTAGGGAACAAACTCATACCAGATTGAGAACCACTGACCTAGCAGAAAGAAAGCATAAAACATATTTACCTAAGTATCTACTGTTCTACACAAAATGTTTTGCTTTCAAAAAAATTTTTTGAGTCATATGAAAAGGCAAAAAAGTTAAAAAAAATTAAAACAAAACACTGAAGAGAAAAAGCAGTTATCAGAGCCAAACACAGATGTGAGTCAGATGTTGGAACGTTCAGACCAGGAATTTATAATTACTGCAATTAGTATGTTAAAGGTTCTAATGGAAAAGGTAGACAACATACAAAATCAAATGGGTAATTTCATCAGAAAGATGAAAACTATAAGAATCAACTGGAAATGCTAGAAATCAAAAACAGAGATAAAGAATGCCTTCAATGGGCTCATTAGTCGACTAGACAAAGCTGAGGAAAATATCAGTGACCTGAAAGAAAGGTCACTAGAAATCATCCAAGATGGTGTGTGACAAAAACTTCTTCTTCTTTTTTTTTGAAATTTGCCACTTAAAGAACTATATTTGAAGTATGAAGAAATATTGGACTCTCCTCATTTATTTTTTAGTTCCCTGTCCTTCCTCTGGGTTATACTCCTTTGTTTCCGTTTCTTGTACATTATGTCAAGGTCATCCTCTTTGATTCCTTTTTGACTTTTTTAGACTGCTTTGTAAAGGAATTTTTTTTCTCATATATGCTTTTTATTTATGGCTTTTGATTTTGACTGTGATCCTTGTTAGGTTTTAAGTTGCCCTGCATTACAACATTCTTGAGATCTTGAGGAAATCTCAAACCAGGAGGGAGAAATGGACTCACTTCCCTCAATAGACGATTAAGGCCAGGGGAACATAATTTCTCCTCCTGCTCTCTGTCATCTGGTATGTGACAGTATTCATCAGTGTCAGTGGAGTTAAGTCTGGTGGCGTGAAGGTGCATGTTGAGTGGAGATAGAACTAGAGGCAATATCCTAAGCTGACTGTCTCTAATACGTGACGTGTTTAGGTTTCCAGCCATTCACTGAGCATGGTTCTCAGACTTTCTGCTTATTCTGTGGGCTACTAAGGCCCTTGCAAGAAAGCTCTCTACTGTTTAATGCTTCGATTGTCTGCAAAAACTCTTCTTCACAAGCCTGGTTATCTTTCATTTACGTTCATGGGAATGAATGAAACACAATTGTATGGGTCTGATTCTTCCAATGCCTCTCCCTTTACGGAAGGGATGCCTACAGCTTCTATGTAAGTGAACAGGGTGTGTGTGAGGAAGCTTTCCTACACTGAAGGGGCAAAGAGGGAAAAAGGGTGTGCTACATTTGGCAAATTAAAGAGGGCTTTACACTGGGGGTGGGAAATTTTAGTGAATTTTCTTCTAAGCAGAAGTGCCTTTCTCTCCCTGCCACAAACTCCTCTCCTTTCCTCCTCCCTTTTCCCCTTCCCCACTTTTGGGTACTTAGTAGCAATATGGTAATAGCTTTAATTACACTCTTTTCTTCAAGTCCCTGTTCACAGTGACTTTATGTGTGTAATAAACAGGAACAAGGTGGGACCTAGCCATCCCGGTGTGATTCTTTCATATCTGTATTGGTTGAATCTGAGCTTACAGCTCCCTGATATCTTGCACTGTGGTTTCCTCTGCTAAGATTTCATCACTAATTAATTCCACCCTCTTTGTGTCTTGTCAAATGTCTTAAAATGTTTGAATCTCTCGTGCTACTTTAATTTCTTCTCCTTCTTCTTCTCTCCCCTCTCCTCTTACTGCTCCTTATTCTCTTCCTCTTCTTCCTCCTCTTTCTTTAAACAAGCACTTTTCGACATTCCAATGGGATCTTGGGAGGGGGAACAAGACATACATGAGCTCCGCCATGATCTGGTTTTGCTATTACATGAAATTTCAGTTCTTCATCTGTTGTTGTAAGTTGATGATTCTCAGTCCTGGCTGTACCTTGGAGAGTTTTTAAAAATAACAATGCTTGAACCTCAGTCCCAAAGATGACAATTTATTAGTCTGGAATGGAACCTGGGCATCAGCAGTTTTTAAAGCTCCCTGAGTGATTGTAATGTGCAGTCAAGTTTGAGGATGACTC
Organism: Trichechus manatus latirostris; assembly: GCF_000243295.1. Lineage (NCBI taxonomy): Eukaryota > Metazoa > Chordata > Mammalia > Sirenia > Trichechidae > Trichechus > Trichechus manatus. Next base: position 6,613,871 of record NW_004443998.1, read on the forward strand.
TTCTAAGCAAATATATGGCAACACTTAAATAGAAAAAGAATTCTCAAACGTCAGTGTCTGTAAGAATAATGAGGGGAGATTCTGGGGCCCCATACTCAAGATGGAAACCCTGGTGGCGTAGCGGTTAAGAGTTCGGCTTCTAACCAAAAGGTCGGCAGTTTGAATCCTCCAGGAGCTCCTTGGAAACCCTATGGGGCAGTTCTTGTCTGTCCTGTAGGCTCGCTATGAGTTGGAATTGACTTGACGGCAGTGGGTTTGTTTGTTTTTAATACTCAAGATGCTGCTTAAGTAGGAATCTGATTGTCACTTCTACTTTAGACAGCCTCAAGGAGAACAGGAACCTGAAAGCTTTTTCAACACTTCCTGAATTCTTCGGTTTCTTTCAGTCTCTATTCTTGTGTAGTTTTGGGGGGCCCTGACTAGCCTAGAAAACCTTGTAGGATACTTCTACCCTGTCACACAGAGGCAATATGAGTCAAAAATCGATTCAATGGCACCCTTATCTTTACCTATGACAGATAAGGATAATCTCACACAGCTTCAATATCCTCAGTGTTGTGAACCAACATTCAGTTGAAGCTGATGTGCAATATATACCTTATATGTCATCACCAAACTGGCCCTTCCCAGAAGTTCTCAGATGCCAACTTGTTCATCTTTGAAGGACCATTCTAATAGTCCATTCTGGGGATCCTTACTATTCAAAGATAGTCGAACAGTTTTTCAAGATTAATGATATCTCAAGCAAAAGTGCTAACCACAGACATAATTTTCATCAAGAAGAATAGAACAGTCATTCCTTCACACTCAAAAGCAAGATTATAATAGCATTTTGCCTTATTTTCATTCAGGATAAAATCAGCAAAGGGATCCAACTTGTCACTCTGTACTGAGAATATAAATCCCTCAAAGTCAGAAAGAAAAAGACTCATCTTTATGCCCTCGTATGATCTTTCTCTAAAACCAGAATATACTTAAAAAGCTCCAAGACTTTCAGAAGGCATGGTAGAACATAGCTGGAGAATCTTTTTCCATTCTAGTGGTGAGAATTGCTTCGTAGATCCTTGCCCAGCATGAAAGTAAAGTGCTTTCAAATAGCCTGTCAAAGTAAAAGCTCACATATTTTCAAATTTTATAAAAACTTATGGAGACATGAAATTTAAAGTTTGATAACAGCCCATTATTTAATCACAGGACCTTAAAATAAGAATAAAAATAATTTTAAAAATTAATAGAAGTAATTCTTCAGTGCTTAGTTGAATTAGCAATGCTATGAAAAAAATGGAATGTATCTGATGTTTTATCCCATTATGAAACATACATTCACATTCCACATAGAATGTGTAGTCCCTTTTAATTATAATCTTTTTAACACCACAGCGCATCTAATTTATTAACTCTTAATTATATATTACAGAAACAGCCAAAAAAAAATCTCTTGTTTATTGCTGGAAAATTTCCCATAGGAAGAAATGAAATACAGACTGCTCTGAAAGTATGTAATTAAGAAATCAGTATCTAAAATTTCACTTAAATAAAATATACAGCGAAGGCACGTGGTTTATATCCTTTTTGTGAGATTCATAAAATCTTGTCTGGAAAACATTGTCTGATGCATTGTGAGGTGGGAAATTCAGTGAACTTTATTTGCAGCATGCTAACTTTAGAGAAAACATTACTTCAGAAAAAGGTGTTGGTGACTGAAAGACTGGGCACCAAAGTATGGGGGAAGACCTTGTCAAAAAATTCCGAGGGTAATATATGTTAACACTATAATACATGTTAACACTGGAAGAGAAACTCAATACAAAAAAATAATTCACTGATTCGACAAATATCTATCAAATGCCTACTATGTGCCAGGCATTATGCTGATGATGGAGATGCCATTGTGAGCATTAAAAAGCAATGTCTCTAGTCTCATGGAGGTCTTGAGCTCCTGAAGTATGCACACATGAATCAAATAATCACAAAGTAGTTATATTAATGCAAATCGTGCTAAGTGTGAGAAAGTACGCGGTGCAATGAAGGGTTGTAACTAGTTGGTTCATGAAGCCAAGACAGTCAGAGCCAATAATTTAGTATTTTCAGTTAAAAGAGAGTTCGGATTCATCAAAATCCATCTGATCCGTTATACCAACATAGTTAACAATGAGACTCACTATTGTAGCTGAATCAAAGAAGAAAAGGCTTGAAAACAATTCAAAAAATTATGACAAACCATGTTGTTGTTGTTGTTGCTAGGTGATACTGAGCGAATTTTTGACTCCTAGCAAACCTGTGTGACAGGGTAGAACTGCTGCATAAGGTTTTCTAGGCTATAATCTTTAGGGAATCAGATGACTAGGGTCTTTCTCCTATGGAGCCAAAGGGTGGATATGAACCACAAACCTTTTGGTTAGCAGCCCAGCGCTTAACAATTTGTACCACCAGGGCTCCTCATGACAAACCATGGCTAGCGTTTATTGGTATGGAAATGCCACAAGCTTAAATATCTGCTGTTGATCCTAGAGCCGGCCTCTGAAGGGAATTTCTGTATCTGAAGCTGAACTTTTTAGACATCTTTAAATTAAAAGTAAGAAATAAGAGCTTGATAAAAAGGTGATGATGAAAAGTTAATCAGCTTCATCTTGGACGGGAATTCTTAAAGCAGAGGAGAAACATGACCAAAAATCTTGGCCTAGTTGTGATTGTTATATAGGTGGATTAATTTCAGATTAATTCATTTGCAGTGAGTAAGATAAAATTGGGTTAAATTATATGTATCTATTTTTAGAGTATTAAAAAACAACAAGAAAAAAAACAAACCTATTGCCATCGGTCGATTCCGACTCATAGTGACCCTGTAGGACAGATTAGAACTGCCCCATAGGGTTTCCAAGGAGCGCCTGGTGGATTCAAACTGCCAACCTTTTGGTTAGCAGCCGAGCTCTTAATCACTGCAACCCAAAGTAAAAAATCCAAAGTACTGACATCCATTATTATTCTTTATGATAGTGAGCATGTGAACATACCTGTGAAACTTGTTAACATGGTCTATAACATTCCACTAGCTCACAAGCACATCTTAAAACCTACCAATTATTAAGATTTTTTGGTTATGTCAAAATATGAACTCAGCGTTAAAGCTACTCATAACTTTAGACGTTTTCTCAACGTATTTTTCGATTTATTTTTTAAATTCAAAGGAAATTGATGAATAGCTCACATGATCATGTGATGTATAAATTTTTAAGTTAAAACAATACATAAAAGATGTATTTAATGTAAGTATGTATTTCATGGTTCTCATAACAAAATCTTTAAAACACCCAGTGTTTCATTCCTAAGCCCTCAAGGCAGTAAACAAATATAATTCTTGCTCACAAATAAAAGACCCTCTGTCTATTAATTATTAAAAGGGCAAGAACAGAATCCCTTACAAAGCTATAAGAAAAAAGAGAAATCAAACAAAACCAACCTCATGAATTTTTAGCAGAAGTTACCACCTGTGGCTAATAAAGTATAACCAAGGCAGAATCTAGAATTCCTCACAAATACCTCGACCTCTTTAACCATTTAAAGGCTTTATTCTCCTTAGTTACTTTATAGTAATCTGAATCACTCAGTTGATTTTGATGTACATATATGGAATGAAATTATATATCTTTTCTCAATTAGAAGTTATGAGTCTGATCCATGGAAGGTTATGAATTATGTCTCTATATGTAATTTGCTTTAATGTTTTAAAATTTTAAAAGTATGAAAATATGAAATTCAGTCTGAATTTTTCTGTGCTCAAATTTTGAGAATAAAGTTTGTAACATTAAAGGAAAGCTCAAAAAGAAGGAATAAACAACACTACTAAAAATTCAAGAAGTTTGATCTTGCCACAATGGTATTGACAAGACAAAGAGCTAGAAGCAAATCCACTTTTTCCAATTCAGCAGATACTATTTTTTAAAACCTATTTTGATCTTAACGTAGAAGAAGACATTGTGTTTTCTGTGTTTTTTAAAGTACATTATTTGTTGTAGGTTATCCATGTAATTGCAGAAAATTAAATAAGGTCTTTTGTCATAAATGACTCAGATATCTTAATTTTTCTTCAGTTAGAATATTACCTCTTGAAAAATTCTGAGTAAATATATTTAAAGACTAAGTTATCAGTAGAATCTGCTTCATATTCAGGGTTGAATATGTTTCGTGAGGAGAAAAATCTCGAGTCAATTCTGACTCATAGCAACCCTATAGGACAGAGTAGAGCTGCCTGCATCTGGTTTCCAAGGCTGTAATCTTTAGGGAAGCTTTGCCATATCTTTCTCCCATGGAGCAGCTGGTGGGTTCGAACTGAGCACTGAGCGCTTAACCACTGCACCGCCAGAGCTCCTTATACCATGAGTTAAGTATCTTTCTTTCATTCTACCACAGAAAATCTTGTCAAGTTGTTTAGGTCTGAAATTTATAATTAAGGACCCCATTTTAGCTTCTAACTTTGGATTTGTGTTTAACCCTTTCTGCTTTGAATTTTTTGTTGATTCCGTGTGTTTTCGGTAGTGGAATGCATGCTGAGTCACTCAGTGTTGTCTTAGTCATCTAGTGCTGCTATAAAAGAAATATCCTAAGTGAATGGCTTTAACAAAGAGAAATTTATTCTCTCACAGTCTAGTAGGCCATAAGTCCAAATTCAGGGCATCAGCTCCAGGGGATGTCTTTCTCTCTCTGTTAGCTCTGGAGGAAGATCCTTCTCATCAATGTTCCCCTGGTCTAGGAGTTTCTCTGCACAGGAACCCCAGGTCCAAACGATGCGCTCTGCTCTCAGTGCTGTTTTCTTGGTGGTATGAGGTCCCCGACTCTCATTTCACTTCTCTCTCCTTTTACCTCTTGTAAGATAAAAAGTAGTGCAGGCCACACCCCAGGGAAACTCCCTTCACATTGGATCAGGGATGGGACCTAAGTAAGGGTGTTACGTCCCACACTAATCCTCTTTTAACATAACTCAATCTTGCCTCATTAACCACAGGCAGAGACTAGGGTTTACAACACATAGGAAAATTAGGTCAATCATGAAATGGAGGACAGCCACACAACACTGAGAATCATGGCCTAACCAAGTTGACACATATTTTGGGGGGACACAATTCAATCCATAACAAGTGTGTTTAAATGTATGATTAGTAATATAGATTTTGGGAAATATTATGTGAAGATACATGATCTGTGCCACCAGTCTTGGGTAGCAGGCTTTATTGCAGGCGCTTTCCATTTGGGTACGTGGGGTGCCTCTGGTTTTGCCTAATACCACAGCTATTTTGCTTCAATGAACATTTCTCTCACCTTTCATCACAACACAAGTCCCCACTGGAGGGAAGCAAATACTTTCAGCAGGAAAATCATCCTCCCAAAGAACTCCAGAGGCATAAAAAGTGGGTGGATACCATAGGTCCCACAAGTCATGAAAGAGTTTAATAGCAATTTTCTGGGACAGTCAGAATAGAATTCATGTGATCAAGAAATAACCAAAAAGGTAACAAAAAAAAAAAATTATTGAGCTGAAATAAGAACTGAGATCAAATAATTCACCCAGTACAAAGCAGAATGAATATAAAGGGACTAATGCCTAGAAATATCCTGGTTTTGAAATTCTATGACAAAGAAAACAAAAACTATAACCACATCCACAAAAACATGTAATGTATTATACATATTAAAACAAAAATATCAGGTTGGCCATAAATTACATAGCATTAAACTATCATTAATGCATGGAAAACTGAAAGTTCTGCTCAGATGGAAATTCATAGCTTTAAATGTTTTACTAAAAAACGAGACAGAATTAAAGAAAATGAGTTAGAAAGCTTTCAACTCAAGTATACTGAAAGGCAAAAAGAAAACAATGCAATAGAATAAAGAAATTAAAGGTAAAAACAGGAATTAATGACTTGAAAGCAGAGAAAGAAAAAAAAATCATAATAAACCTAAGAAAAGGTCTTGAGTACCAGTAAAATAAAGAAGTCTCATCAGGGCTAAGCGAAAGGAAGAACGAGATGAACAGACACACACGTGGAAATAGAGACTGAGAGACTGTGAGATAGAGACGGAGAGATTGTGAAAGGGAAGTTCTTGGCTGTGGTCTGCACAGAAGCAGACCAGTGCTGCTCCCTCCTGTGGAGTGAAGGGTGGGTTCAACTTGCCAACCTTTTGGTTAGTAGCCGAGTGCTTAACCATTGCACTCCCAGGGCTCCTTCGAGTATGTGTATCTGCGCCATATATGTATCTGTGTCATTCTGTATCTTTCTTTTTTTTCCTGTTAGCACTACCTTTCCTTTTAATCTTCCTTTATTTTAGGTACTTTTTCTTATGTTGTTTTAAATACTTTCTGTATTCTGGTTGTTGAGTTCTCTACTTAAATCTACCCTCCAGATCTAGTATCTTCTTTCTGGTTACTTTAATGCGTTTGTCTTTTTGCTTCGATCCATTTGATTATCTCAAAACTCTCTTCTTTGTCAATTATTGATTTTCAGTCTCGTCTTTTCGTTATGATTCCTAATTTATTTCTTAGTTCTGTAATGACTATTTTTGATCCTCAACTTTATTTTCTTTACTCTGCAGTCTCATTTTCATCTCATTCTAATAAATATTTATATTGTCTTTGAACTATTATTTTCCTGAATTTATATTCTTATTAAATTATATAGAATAGAGCAGAATTCTCCTTTGTCCTTTGAATTATTGTTTTTATTTGTTTTCCAAATTGGCTGCCTATTTTTGAAGTTGATAATACTAGGGGTATGCATTTTCTTGTGTGGTTTCTGGTGAAAAAAGGTTTTTGCTGTGTTAATTTTTGGTCATTGTCTTCATTGTTGTTCATTATTCTAGATGTTAGCTGATGGGGGAGATTCCGTGACCTAACTGCACTCTACCATGTTTATTTAGAAATCTCTTTGTTGATATTATCCCCATTCTACAGATGAGGAAAGGGAGTCTTAAGGAAGTTAAATAACTCTCTTGAGACTGCACATACAGAGGAGATGATGGATGGACAGATAGACAGACCGGTAAGGCAAGATTGTAACTCCTGGATTTTAGTCAGGTGCGTCTAGATTTTCAACATTTTCCATTTGTGTGATATTTGTAGTTCATGCTTCTAAAGTCATTGATAACATTATTATTTCTGATTCTGTGTGTGGAGACTATGTCATTACTGTCAACATGTCCCATAAATTCTGATAAACACAGGCTGACTGTTGTCACTGACAGGCCAATAAGGTATGAGATGATGTATATGTATAATAAACTCACACCCTAGATTAGCTCACACCCCGTTCAGCCTAGGAGGAATGGCCCGGCAGGAATCCATGGTGCGTGCCAACCCAAGAACATTCATTTCCATAATAGCCAAGGAGGAAGATTTTGAGGGCTGCTGTAGCCACTTTAAAGGGGCTTTTATATCTTAACAGTATCCTGTTTGCTAAAGGAGCTTGAGCCTAGTTATCTTCCAGGAATGCATGTGTAATGGAGCATAACAGTAGGTGTCTGTAGAAACGCAACCACTTGAAGAAAGCATTGTTAATGCCTGGCATGTGGACAACGCTTGGAAAGTTGTGTGTGTGCACATGTACATGTGTATACATTTTATGAATTTATACATTGAGTCACTGATCATCCCCAATGTGTGAGCAGCTTTAGAAAAATTAGCCATCATCCCAGAGCTCAAGGACACTGTATTCCTAAGTCCCACAACAGGGCCTTGACACTGATCACTCAGTGCTTCTCTCTTTAACAGTCATGTAGAAGGACCTCTTGAAAGCTCTACAGGATAATTCAATTTATGGTTCCACACAAAATGTGTATATAGTTCTTTCTCTCCATAAAAGATAGTATAAAAGAAACAGATGTCTCTGCCAAAATATATGATCTACAGAAGCAAGTCCAACAATAAACCAAACCAAATTCATTGCCTTGAAGTCGATTCTGACTCCTAGCAACCCGATAGGATAGAGTAGACCTGCCCCATTGGGTTTCCAGGGAGCGGCTGGTGGATTCAAACCGCCAACCTTTTAGTTAGCAGCTGAGCTCTTAACTGCTGCGCCACCAGGGCCCATAGTGATAACCAATATAAAATAACTTAAAACAGCCTTAATCAATTATGAGTCACATATCTGAAGTTATTTGATTAATAGTCTTCATTTGGAAAAGATCTGATTCTCTTCAATAGACAGTTATGACCTGGAATCGCATCTGTGGATCTTTCCTTCTCTTTGTCTGTCATTCTTTTTTAATTCCTTTCCTTCCTTCCCTTTATGTGATTTTGAACTATATGAAATTTCCAAGGCATTCGAACTGCCGACCTTTTGGTTAGCAGCTGAGTTATGGCTCTCTGGGTTTTCTCGGTGAGTCTGAAGCCAAAGATATTTTTTTTTTAATTGTTGTGCTTTAAGTGAAAGTTTACGATTCAAGTTAGTCTCTCATACAAAAATCTATACATACATTGTTACGTGACCCTAATTGCTCTCCCTATACTGCGACAGCACACTCCTCCTTTCCACCCTGGATTTCCCGTGTCCATTCAACCAGCTCCTGACCCTCTCTGCCTTCTCATCTCGCCTCTGGACAGGAGCTGCCCATTTAGTCTCATGTGTCTACTTGAGCTAAGAAGCACATTCCTCACAAGTATCCCTTTATGGCTCATAGTCCAGTCTAATCTTTGAAGAGTTGGCCTCAGGAATGGTTTTAGTTTTGGGCTAACAGAGAGTCTGGGGGCCATGTCTTCCCGGGACCCTCCAGTCTCAACCAAACCATTAAGTCTTGAGGCCAAAGCTTTTAAGGAATTTGAAGTAAACGGGCTAATTGTGTACACTACAGACCTTTATTTGGCCTCTAGTGAACATGTGAGAATTCTAAGATACTAAGATTAAACTCTATTTCTAGGAATCCTCTGTATGAGAAGCCAATCTGAGCCAAATGTATACTGCTGATTCAGTAACTCCTTCCCAATCTCTCCATTTACTATAGTAATTATTAAAAACAAAATTTAGTTGTTCTTTATTAGTATACAATCCATCTACTTTCTGGTTGACCTAACACTTAAGCTATTTGAGGACATTTCTATTTAACAGATTCACAAAACAGTCTAGGAAAGCATTGCCTGTTCTCATGGAGAAACTCAGTTCTCTCTTATTTTAAGATCTGATTTTTCTTTCCCATTACACCCCATCTGGCTCTGACTTTAAAACTTGGCCACTACTTCTTTGAAGCAGAAGTTGAAAGCTGGCATTATTCATGGAGTTTTAGTTTGTTTGTTTTTAAATATCCTTTGTTTAGCTTTCCTGTCCCCAGTATTTACCTTCTGATTTAAAACAAATACCGTGTGCCTTTTGTATGCAGAAGAATATCTTCATCATCATCCCATGACCTTTTGGCTGAAGGATATTGAGATTCTGTTTCTATCCCCAGATAATAATTTTAATAAAGAGAAAATTGGAATTTAGAAAGATTGTAGTCACATTTTTTACAGATCACAGATCGTTGTGTTTGTTCATTTGTTTTTGCTGTGCAATGCAGCATCCAGTTCTTTCATACAGTTTGGTTCAATTAAACAAATATTCAAAGATTTTCACTGGAAATGAATACTTGATTTTATTTTTACAGAACTTTTCCTATTGATGAGCTGGAAGGCTAGAATATTCTAGAAAACATTAAACATTCATACACCTTGCTGAATTCAAGTAACACCCAGTTCATTACTAGGATAACACTTGAAGTTAAGATGTTTAACAAAATTCTTTCATCCGCTAACATTTGGATAAAAATCTTACAGAAAAAGATCTTCTTGGTTTTGCTGACATTGCGATTTTGCATTTCTATGAATGGAGTGTCTTCATTTTACAAGTGCTTTATTTGAGGGAGGAGGAAACTACAAAAAAAAAAAAAAGTCTACCGAAAAGAATACAAAGAAAAAAAAATCTCTCTTTGTCACCGGGAGGTCAACAATACAAATGCCTGAGAAAAACCACAAAGACCTCAATACTGTAAGGTCCATGAGGACAGGGATCTTTATTTTGTACACCAATGTACCTAAGCTCTTCAACAGTATCTAGAACATTCTAACCAGTTGCTGTCGAGTCCATTCTGACTCATAGCGACCCTGTAGCACAGAGTAGAACTGCCCCATAGGGTTTCCAAGGAGTAGCTGGTAGACTCGGACTGCCAACCTTTTGGTTAGCAGCTGTAGCTCTTAACCACTGCGCCACCAGGGCTTCAGAATATACTAGGCCCTCAAAATCTATTGAATGAATAAACCCTGTGGGCTGTTCAAGTTCTGATAGGAAAGGTATGTTTTCACTATCTATGAAGAATATAAAAGTTAAGCCACTCAACACAATTAGGGGAAAAGAAAAAAATACAGAAGAAAGAAGTAAAAAGAAAACAGAAGAGAACGCGGGACAGACTTGTCAACGAATAATGGCAAAAACAATGACATGGACTGGAAGAAGAATGGGGCCTCCCACACTGGAGAAAAGCACCGTGAAGAAGATACAGAGAGAGAAGTAGTCTGCATTTGGGCATGAGGTTTCCGGTTGACTAAGGAGACTAGTGGAACCCAACATCCATTAAATACCTGTGCATACCTATTTTGGTGATGCTAGAAGAGTAGCTAGAGGGGACTAGGAAGGAGCACAATTTGAAGTAGTAACTCAAATTATATTTATTTTAACAGCACAAAGCATAAATCAGGGGATGTTTCTCCAAAGGGCACAAGCAGTCAGCACACTTGATCAGTCTGGGTACTGAAACGCTCCCTTTGGTACAGTATTCTGCTGAGAATTTAAAGATAGGCCATTATATCCTGAATGCTGGCAAGATTAACAAGCTCAGAACTGCCATTCTAAGTACAGATTTTCTCAAGTAGCCAAAAGCAAAAGCTTAAGAAAGTTTCACTAACCTTCAGGAAGAGTAAGAACTTGGAAAGTGAGAACTTAGCCTAGGAAAATGATGATAGATCTGAGCAAAATGTATGCAATTCTTGGTGGACTGGGCATTCAAGAAATATTTGTACTGAATGAATTTAAGTTTTATGGCATCAAAGTCCTAAAAGATTGAATTATATGTGTTCTGAGTCAAGTAAATGCACTCATACGATAGTATCATGTGCGTTTCTTTTGGACTTTGTGCTCAATAGATTGAATATTGGATTATGAAACTTTAGCTCCTATTAAAATCTTCCGGAGAATATTAAATTATTTTGTTTTTGAAGGAAATTAACCTGGTTAGGTTCAGGCTGCAAGTCTTGACCTGCCCTCTCTAGGCTGTGGTTCCGATATCGGTTTAGTTTTCAAAGTCTTTGCATTGCTACTCTGGTCTGCCTCCCCTGCACGTCACCCAGGGTCCAGTCTGGGACCTAAACGGTGGTCTGTACTATAAATTAGTTTTCCAAACATTTGCTGTGTTCTTTCTTGGCAGTTCCACACTTGTGCAGCTTGGGAGTGAGTCTAGGACTGCAACGACAGATTTAAAGTGTCCCTTTCTCCAGCTCCCTCTTCTCTATGAATTCCTCGCTCTCTCTGGTTCCCAGGGTCCCCTTTTCCTGCTACTGTGGCCTTCATTGGCTGTTGCAGCTCTACTGGAAGTCAGAAAGCAAAATGGACTTTATGGAATGTCCAAGCCAGGGCCAGCTACATAATTTGCAGGTCCCAGCAAAAAAATGAAAATGTGGCTCCCTTGCTCAAAAATACTCAGAATTTCAAGATGGCAACAGATGAGCTTTAAAGGAAGTGCAGAGCTCTTGTGAGCATGGGGCCCTGTGCAAACGCACAGGCTGAATGAAGACCCATGAAGCCGGTACTGGTCATAGCTCTACCAGAAGTAAGAGCTGTTGTGGTTGTTGTTAGGTGTTAGATTCATAGCGACCGTACAGGACAGAGGAGAACGGCTCCACTGGGTTTCTAAGGTGCAACTGGTGGATTTGAACTGCTGACATTTTGGTAGCAGCCGAGCTGTTAACCACTATGCCACCAGGGCTCTGGAAATAAGAGTGAAGCTAGGGAAATGGCAGGAGGAAGTAGGCCATCATGGATGCTTGGACAGTCAGGAATAAACATTGCCTTTCGTTGATGATAATATTCGTGCACATTTAGTAGCAAAAGGGAGGGACTTGCTTGTTTTATAATACATATCCATATTTTTAGAAGTACATTTATAATGTAGCTATAGACTATTATAAAAAATGTATGTATGGTAGTATAAACATATTTCTAGAGGTCTTCTGTAGAAAACTAACACTACTCATTCCTTATTCTGTGCTAGATACTTTACATGTATTATATATGTTTACATTCTATTACATATATTATCTCATTTAATCTTTATGAAATCATTAAAATATAAAAATTATTATTCCTATTTTACAGCTGATGAAAGGGTTCCAAGATATCACTTGCCTAAAACAAAACAGCTAGTAAATTTTGGGGTCAAGATTTGAGTTCTTGTCTCTATGAATCTTTGGCTGTGCAGAGAACATATAGCCATTCCATTCATCTCTTTGGACATGTCCACGTCATCCACCGTGGACTTAGGTACTATGGTAATTCTCCACCGTAGCTAATGGGAAGGTGGCAATGAACAATGGAGTGGGTCCATGGGTAAACAGAGAATGCGAGCTGTGGAATCGATCCTATCCCCATGTGCACAGTAAGCCGTTAAGTCACATTCATAACTAGTGTGAAAGTAATTTGCACATTAAATTGAAGCTGGCTTTCCTATCCATGGGAGATGTAGATCAGTAGCCATCTCCCAGGAAGGCTCTGAAATAGGGCTTCAGGGAGTTCTGTCTAAACATGATGTGAGTCAGTGTCCAGAAGTCTGAAGAACAGAATCTTCCTCCACCTCCTACAGCAAGGGTGCATGGCAAAAGGAAACAGAACCCCTAGTCAAAATTGTTGGGGTTCAGCACATATAACAATCAAGAATATTAGTAAGATGAATCTGGTCATAAGGTATGGTTTAGAAGGAAGACAGATGATTGGTGAATATATATAATAGGCAACTATTTTGAGCACTCTGAATGGCAGGCCGATTCCAAACTCTACCTACAGTTCAGAATCAGTATCCCCACACTTGAAGGCTTGGCCAGGATTTGTGTAGAAAATGCACAGCAGAACTGAGTATGCACTTTCAAAATCTTTGGTACTCATAGATGAAGAAGGCACAAATGAAAAGTGTCTACTCAAGCTATGGATTGTTCTGGAATTCAAGATCCATATTGTATGAAGTAAGTTAAAAGCACATTGCTAATTACCAATACTGAGTAAATACCACGTTGTAAAAGGTTAACCAAATAGCATAATAGCTCATTGCTAATCCCCTCCTCCTTGTATTACTGCCCATATGACTTAGGTAACATTTGTAAAGCAGACCCAAGCTTTCTTCAGAAGTGCAGAAAAAAAATGAAAGGATGCTTTCAAAATGAAAAAAATAAAACAAAAAGCATTATTTTTTCTTCCTTTCAACAGAGAGATAGGTGTAGTACGGTGCTGCTTTGATCTGTACCCTGACATTGTTCGACACACATAAGAGATGAGTCAGGGGCCACATCCTGGCCTTGGAGTTGAGGCCCCCCGTGTGCAAGTTCCATTTCATACCACTCCAGAATCCCTGGTAACATTGCAGCTTTCCCGTGCAAAATAAATGAATAAATCGACTGCTGTCACTCTTTACTTGTTTATTTATTTATTTTTTAACATACATCAGAGAGAAGTTACAGTATGCAAATTCTCAGCTGCCAACAGATCACAGATGGGCTTGGGAAGAGAGAAGGATCCAGAGCTGCAGGACCAGAATAGTCTGTGGGAAGTTTGGGCAGGAAATCTGATGCATAAGACAGTAAAGGGCAATCAAATGCTGCATGATAGATGTGCTAGTTGCCTTGCCTGGATGCCCTGAATAAAGACATTCTAATCTCCAAGGTTAACCTGAAAAGCATATCATTGAGTTTAGCTGTGAAAGAATAACCCTGTTACATAAACCCTGGCCTACACTCTTCAGAGACATAAACTGAAACAGCAAAAGGTTTTCGTATTTTATTAAACTGCCTGTTCTATGTATCTGAAATTTGCATCGAATTGAATGATTCTTAATTCAGTCAGAAGGTATGGGCCTGCAGTATTAAGTCCGGCACTGGATGTTGGAATACCGCATTTCAGAAGAGAGACACATAAAAGGCTTGCTAACCTAACCGCTTTGCTTTTTTTCTGCCCCTACCTCTCTCCTGTTCCCAAAATTGCAGTCCACTTTTATTTCTTTCCATTCCTTTGATTTTCTCTTCTTTCTGTCCCCATTTTCCTGGCTCAATCCACTTTTTTTCACTTTTCTTTGTATTTCCGCCTTGTGACTCCGCTTCTTAAGCTAACTGGCGAATTCACTAACTAGCCTTTAGTTTTTTCCTTCCATGAACTCGGCAGTTACAGAAGTTCTTTGAATACATGGTCTTGACTTTCCTGGAGGCATCAGCTCTCTGCAGCTTCTGCCTTCAAGCCTCCAGAGTACTCAGATGCAAGCTACTCTGGCTTTAGGAGGGATTTTTTTCCCCCACTACCTATGTTTTATTTGACTGGAAAATGGTAAAATATTATTTGAACTTGATGTGTATCAACCTCCTAGGTTGAAAAAAAAATCATAAATTTGTTTCAACAGGGATGATAGGACATCTAGTAATCCTTGATTTATCTATTGATGAACGTATTCTAAAACGTCATTTGGTCTTTTGCCAAATAGAAACTATAAAAATAGAATGGGCCTTTTTGTCTAAAACTGTTATATAAGACCTCAGAGGTTTCTGGTAGTTCGGTGCTTTCCATTCTATTCACGTTTTTGTTGAAATAAAACATAAAAGGAAATAACTTTGTGTATGCATATTAGAACTTCTAACAGGTAAGGGTTTCCATGGAAACTTTTATGCAGCCCAAGAGTGTGGTTGCAGAAAGGCATTCATTTCCAGCTCTAAGAGATTCTGTTCTGATAAAGAAATCCTGCAAATCATTTCATAGATCTTGAATTTCTAAAAGAAGAAAAATAATATGGATCATGCATGTTATGTTGCATGTCATGAGATAGTTCGATCTAAATAACCTTTTCAATCATCTGGACTATTCTAGTAATGCCTTGGAATTTTGTTAAAGCTTGGAAAAGCAGTGAGAGTTTTTGTAAGCAAATATTAATCATTTTAAAATATTGCTTTTTAGATCTGTATATTTTCTCTTTTTTGCCATCATTTATGTAGCTTAAATCAGCTAATTGCCAATTCTAGAATAAAGGGGTTTTTGTTTTTTTCTTATATTTAAAATAGCTTTTGGAGCAGTTTTATCTTTAATTTTATCTTGACTTAAAAAAATTTCAAGTCTGAGCCTGAATCTTACTTCCTGACATACCTCCAAATCAATTCTCGACAAGTTTTCTTTTTCTCTTTTTGAAAAACATGTCAAAAAGATGCAGGATTTCAGAACACAGACTGCTAGGCTAAATTTTAAACCCTGAAATTTTATGAGGAGCTTACTGAGGCTCTGTGACATTTTAAGGAGTGAATTCATTCTAAACAATATGTTTTTAAGGTGGCATTGCTTTTACATTGATATGTCTGAGTGTAAATTTGGGGCATGGCCCCTAGCATTGCTTTTAAACAAAGTATCTGAAAAATTATTTGATCTTATTCTGACTTAATGTCTTCTATTGCTACTAATTAAATGGCTCTGGATAGCACAGAAGTCATGATCAGAATGATAACAAAAAAAGACGATCAAAATATCACTTGGTCTCACACTGGAGGAATCCCTGAGACTATGGCCCTTGGACACTCTGCTAACCCAGGACTGAAACCATTTCTGAAGCCCACTTTTCAGACAAAGATTAGACAGGCCTATAAGACAAAAAATAACACACGTGCGGAACGTGCTTCTTAATAAGAGACCAAATGGGCAGCTCCTGTCCAAAAGCAAGAAGAGAAGGCAGAGGGGACAGGGACTGGACAAACAGACACAGGGGACCCAGGACGCAAAGCGGGAGCGTGCTGTCACGTCGTGCGGATTGCAACCAAAGTCACCAAACAATACGCGTATAAATTTTTGAATGAGAAATTAATCTGAGCTATAAACTTTCACCTAAAGCACAATCAAATTAAAAGAAGAATTGAAAAAAAATCACTTGGTCTCACAACTGCACAAATAAAAAATTTTTAGGACAGTATTTTGTGAGTTACGTTTTGGAGTCTACAGAGGCAAGGACCTTCCATTGAGAGCAACATTGCTGTGGCACATTGCACTATGATAATTTAAGGTACAAGACTGGCCAGAACGGAAGATAAATAATATGGCAGGAAATGTAGAAGTGCTAACTATATTTAGCCATAACCTTCAACTTGGGCTTCGCTTAATCAAGATGACATGTAAATGATTATCAGAAATAATTGATTTTTTTAGAAGAGGATCCCGTGAAATTGTTATAGTACTTTATTTTATATTCAGCATCAAATTATGGAAACTTCTGGCCTGAGATATCATAAAGTTACTTTTTTATGATAATTTTTCTATTATTTTTAATATATTAAAATATTAAACATTAATATTTATATTTAATGTATTACTATTTCTCAGTAACTAGACTATCCTAGGCAATAATAACCATTTCGGTATCCAAGATCCATGTTCCATCATGGACCCTCCTTTTGCATTCACACTCTTCCTTAACAACTTGCCCATTCCGGTAGCTTTCTCTACAAGCTGTTCACGTCAAAAATCTGCATGCCCTGCCCGGACTTCCATATCACTATCTCCTACCTGGGCTTTTCTCCTCAGCTTCTGAGGTGTGTATCTGTTTACTTGAGAGTCATGTCTGGATAAGCATCTCAAACCAAATATGCTTAACACCAAACTCAGCCACTTGTCTATTTTTCCTCCAAGACATGGACCTGAGCATGACGCTGAACTCTCAGGTCTACCTCATTACTCACCTCTAACAGGTGATCAAGTCCTCTGTGCGCTCTATCTGAATCCCCCTCAAACCTGCCCCCCTTCCAGTACCACTGCTGTTGTTGTTGCAACTGCCCACTATAAACACTCATCACCTCTTGCCTGAGTTATGTGAATAGCCGTTAAGATGTTTCCAAGACTTCAGACCTGCCTTGTAGAATTCATTCACGATAGCCAGAATGATCGTTCTAAAGCACAAATCTAACCAGTTAGTCTCTTTCTTAAAATTTTTCACTTTGCCATACAAGATAAAGTTCAGACTCCTTAGAATGCTATACAAGGTCCATCATGGTCTGACCACGTCATACCCTCTTTTGAAGTTAAATCTCCTGAAATTCCCTTCCCCACATACAATGTTCTGTGGCCTGCTATTTTCCCATATGCCTTGTTCTTCCATGCTTCCAAAACTTAGTATAGTCTATTCCTTTTATCTAGGATGTTTTTCCAACCTATCTCACTCTAACCCCACTCCCCAGTATCCACCTACTTTTAAGGAGCCCTGGCAATGCAGTGGTTAAGAGCTTGGCTGCTAACCAAAAGAGCTTGACTGCTAACCAAAAGGTTGGCAGTTCGAATCTACCGGCTGCTCCTTGGAAACCCTATGGAGCAGCTCTACTCTGTCCTATAGGGTCACTATGAGTCTGAATTGACTCCACAGCAATGATTTTTTGGGGTTTTTTTTTTTTTGGTGGCGCAACATTTATGTACTTGGCTGCTAACCAGAAAAGGTTGGTGGTTCAAACCCACCCAGCAGCTCCATGACGGTTTCCAAGGATGCTTTATGGAAGCAGACTGCCACATCTTTCTCCTGTGGAGCTGCTGGTGGGTTTGAACTGTCGACCTTTCAGTTAGCAGTGGCGTGCTTCACCACTTGGTCACCAGGGCTCCTTTCCGACAGGGCGAGGAGTCCTTTATCCTGCACGTCAATATTTTGTCACACCTCCCTCTACTGTAGTAGTTGTCATGTTGTGTTACAAGTATTGTTTGACATGTCTGTTTTTCCACACAAAACTCAGACCACTTTAAGGAGAGACTACTAAAAGCAAAGACGACGAGACTAGATTGAGAACGAGTTGTGAAAACCCCTCATCGTACAGCTTCAAAGCTGCCAGGTTTTAATCTATACGATGAAGAACACGAATCAGATGACCTCTAAAATCCCTCCTAACCTTAATATTCTGTAGTTCTTTGGTTTTCAAACAGCATCCACGGTATATGTGTAATATTTAAAAAAAAAAAACAACAAACGAACACGTATGTACCTTCTACTATGTGCCTAAAAGGAGCCCGGTGGTGCAATGGTTAAGAGTTTGGCTGCTAACCAAAAGATGGGCAGTTCGAATCCACCAGCTGCTCCTTGGAAACCCTATGGGGGAGTTCTGCTCTGTCTTATCGGGTCTCTGTGAATTGGAATTGACTCGACGGCAATGGGTATGTGCCTAAAACTGTGCTAAACTTTGGAAGAAAGTCCAGGTTTGCTTATGAGAATAAGGCATATGTAGAACCACTTTGCTAGATTTAAGTAAACAGAACAGTAAAATTTAGGAGAAAGATCCTCAATAAACTACAAGAATTATATATCTTAACAACTCAAAATTTGACAAAATATTTCATATGTTGCAAGTCAAAAAGTCAAGATACTTGCTCAAGTGTTTTCATCAACTGTGAAAGTATGTGTTTGCAGAAGTCCATGAGTTTTGATAAGAAAGTCTATTGATGCAGTTTTTATTTATTTTTGTGGCAAGATGTCTAAAAAAATCTAATGAAGTTCCATGCGAAAGCATGTCTCTTTAGTCAAAAGTGTGTGTATGTGTGTGGTTAAGGGGGTTCTAATATTCTAAATCTATGTAATCTGCTTGTCTGTTTTTGTCTTAGGGACAATAATAAGTTTATTCAGGAAGCACGTTTTGTTTATACTTCCTGTATAGTAGGTGGTTGGCTTTGTGGATGGGTCACATGGGCCAGTGGAATCCTGGCCCAGCTAAGGCAGTGCAGGTCCTGGACAAATCAGTTTGTGAAGGATTGATTTCTCCCTACCTCTGCTCCTTCCTAGCTCCAAGGAAAATACTAATAGTAATCATCATCATCCTCATCATTATTATTAACACATTACACTTGCAATGTGCCAAGTACTTTAAATCTAATATACACTCAATAATCCTTACAATAATTTAAGCGTCAGCTGTTCTCTGAAGACTTCTTTGGGACTTGTTTAATGCCAGCAGTTAGGAATCTTTCATTTTGCACATCCATAATTTGTTGTGCACGCCACAGGTAGACCAGTTGTCACATGGGTTGGTATTATTATTTTCCTTATTCATAGAGCTGGAAACTGAGAGGCAGAAATGGTCAATAAGTTGTCTGAGGTCGCATAGCTAAGGAATGGTACTTCTGGAATTTAAGCTCAGCGAGTCTAACTCCAAAGTCTATGGTTCTAAATACCATATTACAGGTTTATGCTAGGGAAATTAGACCAAAAAAAACAAAACCAAAATCACAAATGGGTACATGCGGCATTGGGAGCATTAGAATGTATAGTGGAAAGATTTGACTTAAAGATGTTGAGATTTATGCGCAATTAGATGCATGCCCTTGAGCCTCGGGTCTTTTTAGCACCAGGCAATGAGCCTTCCATCTTTCCTGAGTTTGAGCCTAGCACCAGGAGCTGGGAACATCTGAGATCCTGAATATGGATCAGTCCCTATGGTGGGATTCGTCACAGCCCAAGAATGGCTCCTCCACTTGCGGGGAATATAAAGAATTCTCAACAACCAGTGATTAGCAGTCCAGGAGAGAGAATACAATCAAGTAAAGAACACCATGGGAGTTAAATTATATTTAGAATTAAATGCCAGTGCAATTAAGAGGCAGTGAATTACACTATAAATAAAAAGTACTGTGCTGTTCAACTTTTCAGAGAGGGAGAAATACCTTTGCGGTTACACAATCTGGAAGCAAATGGAGCCATGTGCTCAGTCTGGACGCTCTGGTGAGGTCTCCTTAACAGGGGAGTAGAGACGCCACATTCTTGGTGAAAGGCACAATGACAGCAAAGATGTGGCCTGAGGACTTCATCTGCATTCTGATGGGAGAGCCCTGGAATATCACTTTTGGAAAAGCAGGTTGGATTACAGTGGAGGCCCATTATCCATGGACATCCAGTTGATTCTGACTCATATTGGCCCTATAGGACAGAGTAGAACTGCCACATAGGGTTTCCAAGGCTGTGTCCTATAGGATTACTATGAGTCAGAATTGGCTCGATGGCAATGGATTTGGGTTTTTTTGGTTTTAATCTTTGCAGAATCAGACTGCCACATTTTTCTCTTACGAAACAGTTGGTGGGTTCTAACCACCCACCTTTCAGTTAACAGCCAAGCACTTAAACATTGTGCCCCCAGGGCTTCCTTTCAGTGGTGGCAAAAACCAAAAAACCAAACCCATTGACATCGAGTCAATTGTGACTCCTAGCGACCCTATAGGACAGAGGAGAACTGCCCCACAGGGTTTCCAAGGGGCGGCTGGTGAATCCAACTGCAGACCACTGTGCCACTAGGGCAGTGATGGCCCTAGAATCTAAATCTAAGTTTTCAAAATGAACGTATAGAGCTCTCAGCTATCCCTAACTTTGTGGAGCTGATGAAATCACGTTCTCAGCATCCAGGCTTTAAGACAGAGCCCCTGATGCGCACTCAGAACCGGGAACACGATGTAGCCCATCCTTCTTCCTCCCAGGAAGCTGAGTTAAGGGATTCCTGCTTATTTTTTTCTCCTGGTGTAGAAACTGTTGGATATTTTTAAGTGAGTCCCTTTTAGAAAGATTCAGCCAACTGGTTAATTTATGCCCCCATATTCCACCATGAGCCGGAGAAGGCATGGGAGTGCAGCCACAGATGTTTTATATACTTTTCTTTAATCAAATAAAAACATCGTTAACATCTTTAAATATTTGCTTCTGTTAAAAAAAGTACCATGCATTTTAAAGGAATATGTTCTTCATTGAAACAAATTCAAACAATGTAAGAAAATACAAAGAATATAAATTTTAAAAATCATTGTGAATGCCCACACCAAGAAATTTCCATTTTAACATCTTATTTTTTTGATACTTACTTTCCTCTTTTCTTAGGTTGATTTATTTATGAATTTGTTTGCTTATCTACTTAACTATAATTTGTAGTAAGCTTGTAGAGTTGCCATGCCATTATTTTCTTTTCTTCATACTTGGATGGCTGTGTCTAAACATTCTATTTGTTCTGATACTGTGCAGTAATGGCGTCACTTACTTCTTACAGTTCTGTCTCTCTCTCTTTATGTCTCTCTCACTCAATCTCTCTCTCTCTCTCCCTTGGAAACCCTTTGGGGCAGTTCTACTCTGTCCTATAAGGTCACTATGAGTTGGAATCTACTCGACAGGAAGGGTTAGTAGCCACATTAAATAGTAAATAGAAATAGGTGATATTAATTTTAATAATGTAGTTTATATAACCCAATTTATCCAAAATATTATCCTTTCAACATGTAAACAGTATTAAAAACTACTAATGAAATAGCAAGGAGTCTGGCGTGGCTGGACCACAGTGAATGAGACGAAAGTGCTGGGGGTGAGGTAGCAATGTAGTCCAGAACCACGTTATAGGACACTGTAGACCACAGTAATGGTGTGGGATTTGTGGCAGAACGATGAGACTTGAGCAGAGAAATGCTCTTGACTTCCAACTTATGACCCAACTTATATTGTAGACAACAGCTCTGACTGTATGGGACCAAAAGTAGAAGCAGAGAGAAGCTAGGAGTTTACTACAATTACCTGGGTGAGAAATGATGGGAGCTTGGACTAAGGTTGTAGGATAAAAGTGATAAGACATGTTGTTGTTGTCGTGTGCCATTGAGTCAATTCCAACTCGTAGAGACCCTATATGACAGTAGAACTGCCCCATAGGGTTTCCTAGACTGTAATCTTTACAGGAGCAGACTGCAAGGTATTTTCTCCCACGGAGCGGCTGGTGGGTTCGAACCAATGACCTTTTGGTTAGCAGCTGAGCATTATACCCTTGAGCCACAAAAAACAAAACCAAAAACCAACCCTGTTGCCATCAAGTCAATTCCAACTCATAGCGACCCTATACAACAGAGCAGAACTGCCCCATAGGGTTTCCAGGGAGCAGCTGGTGGATTCAAACTGCTGCCCTTCTGGTTAGCAGCTGAGCTCTTAAGTGCTGTGCCACCAGAGATCCTTAAATAAGACACGGACAATGTATATTTTAAAGGTAGGTTTGCCCATGGTCAAATGTGGGGTGTGAGAGAATGAAGAAAGACTCAAGGATGGTGCCTATCTTTGTGGATTAAGCACCTGAGCAGGACAGTGTCATTTACTATGAGGAGGGAGACTAAGGAAGAGCAGGTTTGTCTTGTTTGGTTTCCACATGTAATATAAATTTTAATATCGATTCTTTCTTCTTTGTCATTTTGATAAGCATATCTTTATCTAAATCACAGGCATAAATCTTGAGCTAAAGAGAGCTAAGGACAGAGTCTGTGCTTCTATTTGGGCTATTACCCAGGCACTAACACACTTCCTGGTGGCACAGTGGTTAAGAGCTATGGCTGTTAACCAAAAGGTAGGCAGTTCATATCCACCAGCTGCTCCTTGGAAACCCTATGGGGCAGTTCTACTCTGTCCTGTAGGGTTGCTATTAGTTGGAATCAACTCAACGGCAACGGGTTTGGTTTGTTGTTTTTTTTTAAACACACTCAGAATATAGTTAAATTCATCTTACTCCACTACTTATCATCCAACTGCATTTTACACGTCTTATCCACAAGTACACAATTCATTCAGCATCATGCTGCATTTATGACATTACTTTTGATCTCCCAAATTTCTCCCTTCCCTACCTAGCCTGAGCCACTAATTCAATGAATTCTTGCCTGTATTCTCAGGTTCCTTAACCCCTTGGCCTTCCAGCCTATCTGATCTACTGTGTAGGTAAGCACTCAATTGCTAACCAAAAGGTTGTCGGTTGGAACCCACTAGCCACTCCACGGGAGAGAGATGTGGCGATCTGCTTCTGGAAAAATTACAGCCTTGGAAACCCCATAGGGCAGTTGTACTCTTTCCTATAAGGCCACTATGAGTCAGGATCGACTCAATGGCAATGGGTTTGGTTTTGGTTTTAACCTGTGATTAATTCAACCATCTGCTTGCTCAACAGATACCCCAATGGTGCCAAATGCTACTGGAGAAAAATTGCATAACTGTATTGCTTGGACTTATTACATATTTATTATTTCCAACTTTTACTAGATCCTCAGTGCTGCTTGGCAGTCCTTTATTTGTGTCTATTCAGATAACTTTCCCATTTACCAAGGTGACCATTTTATGCTTTCTCAAGCTTTCATTTTTATACTCTTATACCCAGTTGGGGGGGGGGAGGAAAAAACTGATGCTCTAGGTAGTAATTTATTCAAATTTCCTCCTGCAACTCCAACATTATATGTAATAACACTCATCTTCATCCACCACATTCAACTCCTCTTGTTTCCATATTCTAACACTACCTTGATGTCCTGGTCCAGCTTCAGTTTCTCCCTTTTCATTGACTGTTTTCTCGTCCTCTATAAAAACAATCCTATAAAAATCTTCCTCTGACCTTGCCCCTTCTTAAACAGAACGCCTGTCTCTTTCACTACCAGCTTTCTTTAGAAAGTTTCTCAACCAGCTGTAATGAAACTCCTTCCCTAAGGCTGTTCTTTCCAACGTCATCAGTGCCCTTTCAATAATCTACTTCAGATCTTCATCGTATTTATCATCTCTGTAGCATTTAGTGCTGTCGACTATAATCTCTTTCTTGAATCTCTCAATATTTAAATCCTGGCCCTAATTCCCCTGATCAATTCTAGATCTTCTTAACTGATTTCTCTTCCTTCATAATCGCTTAGGCATTGCTACTTCAACAGTCCTTCCCACATGCTTCTTTTCTTCTATGTTCTTTCTTCTCATTGAGTGATATTATTCACCTCATAAATTCAACTTTCACTTCTTGTGGTAGGTAGCCATGAAAATCTGCTGCTCAAATCCCCTGCTATGGAGGTCATAGTTCACTAGCATCCCCAGCTGCTTCCCTATGTATTAAGGACCACATTTGCACCCAGGCTGTGCTTGCCATGGGCTGCTCCCAGCCAATGATTGAGCATAGTGGGGGTTCTAATGCAGGCCCATTCCTGCAGAACATAGAACTCCTCTAGTGGTGACTTTGGCTTGAAGACTCCCCTTCAGCCTGGAGAAAACGTTTGTAAGACGGTGGGTGCTGCATTCTGAGACTTTTGCCACCCAATCTTCCTTCCTTCTCCCTCTCCTTTCACAGGCAGGGACCTGCTTTGTGGTCTGAAGGTGCTCCTGCTTGCCTTGTTTTCTCCCCTTCCTCCTTTCCCCCGTTAAATCTCTTGTATATTTAATCCTATCCTGGCAACCTATACGCTAACAGCAGGAAGCCCTAGTGGCGCAATGGTTAAGAGCTCTGCTGCTAACTGAAAAGTTGGCAATTCGAATCCACCCAGGCACCGTGTGAGAAAAGACCTGACGATCTGCTCCCATAAAGATTACAACCTAGGAAACGCTAGGGGGCTACTCTGTTACATGGGGTTGCTATGAGTTGAAATTGACTCAGTGGCACTTAATAACAACAACACTCTAACAGCTGACAATATATCTCTAATTCCTACCCTAAGCTTAAGATCCATATATAAACCGCTTTCTCAACAACTCCTTTTGGATAGTTCAAATGCATCTCGAATTCAACGTGTCTCAAATTAGACTCCTTATCTTGGCATACACCCAGATTCTTCTCCAGCAATTCTCACCTTGTGTAATAGCACCACCACCCATCCAGCTTCTCTTTCCTGTTCACCTTGCCCACTCCCGTGGCCTTAGTTCACGCGCTCATTCAACTATTTAGGACTTGTGCTATGTCTATTATGGACACTCAGCTTCCAGTCTTGTCTGTTTCCAATTCTATCATCACACAAGGTTCTACACAAACTGGCTCCATCCTATCTTTGCCAGCCTTATCACTGTCTCTGCTCTCTTTCACCATTGTTCCAAGCTTCCTTCAAGTTACTATATAAAAATCCCACATTTGCTCATGGCTCTGAGTATTTGCAGACACGATTTTATCTGCCTGTTCTATCTCTGCCACTTTAACATTTACACATTTTTCAAGGTGCAACTCAAATGTTACATACTCAGTGAACCCCCCCCCACCAAATCCAGCTATCCTACGAAAAGTGGCAAATCACTTCTCTCTATTAACCTAGTATACTATACAGACCTTAATTTCAACACCCCTTACATTCACTACAATCTGTCTCCATCACAATATTCTAAGACTTCGAATTAGTCTTATCAGTCTTTATCTATCCAGTTCCTTGAATAGTGCCTCCCTCATAGTAAGTGTTAATAAATATTTGTGGAAGTAACTGAAGCAATGAAGAAATAGTAAAGTTCTACTTCTTGGACTTTTCTTGGGGAAATGTACGCTGACTCCTAATTACAATAGTGTTTCTTAAATGCTTTAAAATAATCTGCTTAACAGATTCTGCTGAGTTCATCAAAACACAAATGAGGATGTCAAGGGTTGAGGCAACTTCTCCAGATCTGAAACAAAGCCCAGGACTAAATTTATTGTTTTCTTAAGTAGAGAAGAGCTATAGTAGGCAGATACAATCTCAGTTGAGCAAAGCAAAGTGCTGATATCACATAGATTCTTGGGGGAAGAGTTTACTTTGAGATATGTTGGATTCAGAAGCAAGACTATGGTGACATCAGTCTTTTGTGTTAGATGCAAATATGCTTTTTGTGTTGGTTACAGAAATGGAATGGGTAGTCAATGGAGAGAGTCTACCACCCACTGTCTGACCTTCAAAGCAGGAGGCTATCACTGATTGGCTGGTGTCTTAGTCATCTAGTACTGCTATAACAGAAACACTACAAGTGGATGGTTTTAACGAAGAGAAGTTTATTTCCTCACAGTTAAAGCAGGCTAAAAGTCCAAATTCAGGGCGTCAGCTCTAGGGGAAGGCTTTTTCTCTCTGTCGGCCTTCTCTTCAGTGTTCCCCCGGACTAGGAGCTTCTCGGCACAGGGACCCCGGTCCAAAGGACGCGCTCTGCTCCTGGCACTGCTTTCTTGATGGTATGAGGTCCCCCATTCTCTGCTTGCTTCCCTTTCCTTCCATCTCTTGACAGATAAAAGGTGGTGCAGGCCACACCCCATGGAAAATCCCTTTACGTTGGCTCAGGGATGTGACCTGGGTAAGGGTGGTGTTACAATCCCACTCTAATCCTCTTTAACATAAAATTACTGTCACATAATGGAGGACAACCACATAATTCTGGGAATCACGGCCCAGCCAAATTGATGCACACATTTTTTGGGGGACGTAATTCAAACAATGACAGCTGGCTTTCGGAGATGTGTCCACTGTCCCGAGTCTTCACTGACTGATTAGACAAATTTAAAACCAGTTCTGGTGTTTTCTTGTAACCATGGCTATAGAGCTGCCAATGATTGATTAGACAGATTCAAAACTGTTTCAGGTAGATGTTTGCTGTAATGGCTATACAAGAATCAGTCTTTCACTAGGTGTGTGAGGGTTCTTTTTTTCTCAAGTATTATCTCTTACAGTCTGATTTCTTACCTAAATCCATAAATGTAAGAATCTCTGTTATTCCCCAGTCTCACAAAAATCATAGATACCTACATGCCTATTCTTATAACCCACTGATCAGATACAGAAAAAGGAAAACAAATCATAAATTTCACAAAAAGTGCCACTTCTTGGTGCCCACACAGACTCCACACAGACTTACCTTGCACCTGGAGAGATAAACCAATGGAAATATGATTAATGAATCATTAGTGCAAGGAATTTTCTGACTTGGGAGCTGACCACGAGGCTGCTTTAAAATTTTCAAGTCTGTTACATAATGTCATATGATCCTTGAAAGCTGCAGCACAGGAACTCGTGTTTGCTGATCCAGCTCTTTTGAAAGTTTTCCCAAACGAGGCACAGGAAGCAGACAAGATAAGCGAGCCAACATATTCAGTGTGTTTACTCATCACTTTTCATATATTACCAATTGTTTTCCAGAACCACTAAGTCAGTCAGGTGCTCTTCAGTTCCTTTTATATTAAAAGTTCGTAGCCTGAAGGAGTTAAGTAAATGTTTCAATAAAGCTATTCACATAGCCAATCTGTTGACATAGCCAAAGATATTTTTCTCTCTGTACCACATGCACTGCCCCTAGGGAAAATGAAGGCTCTCCACTGGAAGAAGTCAGTCTGGAGAGAACAGGCAGTGGAAATTGGAAAAATTGCCACCAGTCTTCTTGACATGGAAAAGAAGTCACTCTAAAATGCGCAGTCTGGACCCTTTCCCCATTGGCTGTTTTATTTATTTTTTACTTCTTTATGGTTACTCACAGGACAAAAACTGAAATTTTCTTACATTTTAGTAAGTTACGGTCCCCACACTCCTGGTATTCCCACACACATGCCTACAGAAAACCACCCTACAAGAGCCTGGTATGCTTCAGTTTTAGTGGGGATTCATAAACAACGACTTCAACA
Organism: Trichechus manatus latirostris; assembly: GCF_000243295.1. NCBI lineage: Eukaryota > Metazoa > Chordata > Mammalia > Sirenia > Trichechidae > Trichechus > Trichechus manatus. The sequence goes on from NW_004443998.1 coordinate 6,641,496, forward strand.
TAAACCAAAAACAAAAAACAAAAAAACCAAACCTGTTGCTGTTGCATCGATTATGACTCATAGCAACCCTATAAGACAGAGCAGAACCGCCCCATAGGGTTTCCAAGGAGCAGCTAGTGGATTCAAACTGCCGACCTTCTGGTTAGCAGCCATAGCTCACAACCACTGCACCACCCGGGCTCCTATGTATGTATAGTGAGTAAAAATGCTTGGCTGTTAACCAAAAGGTTGGTGGTTTGTACCCATTAATGGCTCTGGGGGAGAAAAGACCTGGCAATCCACTCCCATAAAGATTACAGCCTAGGAAACCCTGTGGGGCAGTACTGCTCTGTTTTATAGGGTAGCTATGAGTCAGGATTGATTCGATGGTATACAGCAACAACATATATAATAGATACATACTGTCGTAGTTGTCTAGTGCTGTTATAACAGACATACCACAAGTGGATGGCTTTAACAAAGAGAAATGTATTCTCTAACAGTCTAGTAAGTTACAAGTCCAAATTCAGGGTGTCAGCTCCAGGGGACGGCATTCTCTCTCTGTCGGCTCTGGAGGAAGGTTCTTCTTATCAATCTTCCCCTGGTCAAGGAGCTTCTCAGCACAGGGACCCTGAGTCCAAAGGACACGCTCTGCTCCCAGTGACCCTTTCTTGGTGGTATGAGGTCCCCAACTCTCTGTTCACTTCTCTTTCCTTTTATCTCTTGTAAGATAAAAGGTGGTGCAGGCCACTCCCCAGGGAAACACCCTTTACGTTGGATCAGGGATGTGACCTTAGTGAAGGTGTTACAATCTCACCCTCATCCTCTTTAACATAATCTCATCTTGCCTCATTAACCACAGGCAAAGATTAGGATTTACAACACATAGGAAAATTACAATCACAAAATGGAGGACAACCATACAATACTGGGAATCATGGCCTAACCAAGCTGATACATATTTTTGGGGGATGCAATTCAATTCATGACACACACACATACACACACACACACACACATATATATACATACACACACATGCACACACATATATACATACACACATATATATACATACACACACATATACACACACACATACATACATACACACACACATATATACACACACACATATATATACATACACACATATATATACATACACACATATACACACACACACATACACACACACATATATACATACACACATATACACACACACATACACACACACACACATATATATACACACACACACACACATACACACACACACACATATATATACACACACACACATATATATAGATGAAGTTTTTTTTGGTACAGGTTCATGGTTTCAGTGTAACTCCCTCACAGCTTAGGGGGAATTTTGTCTGTTTGATTCAGGTCAGCTCCACTTGTCAATAGCCCAGTTCTTTAGAGGCACACCTCTCCCAATGGCTCTCATGCTCTTCTCTTCATTGCACATATCTTGGGTTTATCAAAGGAGCCCTGGTGGTGCAATGGTTAAGAGCTCTGCTGCTAACCAAAGGGTCAAGGTTCAAATCCACCAATCTACGCGTGGGAGAAAGATGTGGCAGTCTGCTCCCATAAAGATTACAGCCAAGAAAACCCTATAGGCCAGTTCTACTCTGCGCTATAGGGTCACTATGAGTTGAAATGGTCTCAGTGGCAATAGGTTTGGTTGTTTTTTTTTTGTTGTGGGGGGAGTTATCAACCTTCACTGGGAGGATCACAACCCACAGTCTTTTCCTAGGGCCACTGTGTCCAATAAAACCAAAACCAAACCAAACCACTTGCCATTGAGTCACTTCTAACTCTTGGTGATCCCCTATGTTTCAGAGAAATGCTGCTTTCTCAGCGGCTGTGATATTCTGGAAAAGGTCACTTTAATTCCTTCAGTAATTTGAACAAAGGCTATGATGGCCAGATCCTTGAATTATCCTCATCCATCACAGGCCTTTGCTGCCTAGGCATCTGGATACGGGTCCTTGCTGTGGCAGAAGGAAAAGAGAATGTAGCAAAGTACACACAGGCTCTTCTTAATGCTTTTGCTTATATTAGATTGGTCAAAATAAATTACAGTCACATCTAAGAGGTGTAGCGGGGAGGGCAGAGGGGAGCACTCACCCCCAGGCACAAGTCTAGGGGGGCGCCAGGCAAGACGTTGAATGACATTCAATGAGACACCACGAATACGAAAGGTGCCTGACATAGGAAGCCAGACAAGAGAGGGGAAGGCTTTTCTGCTGACACATCTCCAGTATCAGCGACTATTCATCCTGGAACTGGGAGGTGGGGGGAGGAGGGCACAACTTAGCGACTGCCCCTCGGCCCTCATTACCCTTGCTGTGCCCCTGCATCTAACCTCAAGTGGGCAGGGAAGTACAATCCCACCATGAACAGACAGCCAGATTACTTCACTGAATGATTTGTTTTCCATGAATAGCTCTTTGTCAACTGTTTCTATTTAGTCTGTGCATTTGGTCTGTTTAGATCTCCTGAGGTCACTTTTGATAATTTATATTTTCTGAGAATATTATCTGTTTATTTTTTCATCTGTATTTGCACAGAGCTAAAAACTATTCCTATATGAAACCACTATTCCTCTATGATGAGTTTCACAAATACAATGTTGAACAAAAGAAGCTAGACACAAAAGAATACATACTGGATGATTCCATGGATAGATAATGTTCAAAATCAGGTAAAACTAATCCGTAGCGATAGAAGTCAGAATAGTAGTTATTTTGTGGATTGTAATTTCTTGATAAGGGTGGGGATTACACAGGTGAGTTCAGTTTATAAAAATTCATCCAGCTAAACACTGGATTTTTGCATTTTTTGTATACTTTCTATACTTCAATTTTTAAAAGTTTATTATATAATGTAATCTGTCCTGGGAAGAAATCTTTCATGAATATTTGGTTGTAAAGAAAAAGATAGTTTTTAATATAAAAATGTTAAGTTGCTACTTTCATATCAGATTTTGTTTATGGCCCCTAATTATAAAGTGAGAAGGGACTAATCGGCCAATTTTAACTGAAAACAAAACACAACAAAAGTATTTATTTATGATGTTAATGTGAAAAATTCCTCTGCATTTTCCTACCCTGAGCATTTGTCAATATTAGCTGTATTTCTGTTTATATTTTACACTTGCAAGACAAGTTTTATCCCTCAAATCTTGCTGTTCTAAATTCAGGTCTTCTGGAGCAATTTAGTATTTGGATGTTTATTAAAGTAGAGAAAACGGAAAACAATGTTGGTGTTTGAGGGGGGGAAAAAAAGGAAATCCATTGTATATGCATTTTATTCTTAAATGCTAAGTGGTTCCAGGCTTTCTCTTTACGTTTCTTACTGAATTGCTTTAGCTTTTTAAGACTGAGTACAAAGATCCCAAAAATGAACACTTCCAAAAAAGGTATTTATTCACTGAAAACCATTTTAGAATCCCTCTATTCCCCTTCTGCATGGGCACAGGCAAATTCATGGGTCTCATCCTCTTTGGAAAATTTTGCATGCTTCCTCCATTGAAGATAATAACAATGAAGTTATTTTAGAGGCCATTTATAAGCAATATATAGTATTGCTACTCACAAACGTGTAATACATGATCTTCAGGGACTTTTACATTAAATTAATTATCACGGGGCTAAATTAGAAAACACAGATGGAGGGAGGAGACTAGATCAGCCCAAATCCCACAACAGCATTGCTGCGTGTATTTCTAAGGATGGTAGTCTGCAGCTACCCCTGCTGTGGCAAAGAAACCGCACAGGTGCCAGGTCCCCTGCGCGGCTCGTTTCCCTTCCTCCCTCTCTGATTTGTAGCTAGAGAAAGGATGGGAATGGGAGGGACACGCACCTGGGGAGTGAAAGTCAGAGGAAAGGTGCTAGTGGCATTATAGTCACTGACACCTGGGTACCCTCAGTCTAGCTCTCAGCAGGCCAGAGAATGGAATAGAAGGTTACATACAAAAATAAAAAGTATTCTGAGGTAAATTGTAATTTCTGTTTCTACTTCTAATAGGAAGTCATTTGAAACCTCCTAGTTTTCTGTTTCTATTCAGAGGATCCCAAACAGAAAATATGTTTCTCTGAAATATGAATGGATATAATGTTTCAAATAACTGATAATACATGTTCGATGCCAAAAAATTAGATGATACAGAAAAGTGCAAACAAAAAGAAATTAAAAACCCCACACTGATCTCATCACCCAAAAGACAGCCGCCATGTTGGTAAACACGCTTTTTAAATCCGTTTTTCACATCAGCAAACCATTTCAACACGTTTTCAGTGGCAGTAGAACTGAAACTGACCTTTAACTGCAAATATCAGGACATTACCCATACAGGAAAAAGAGTGTTACCTATTTCTGGATCCTCGCATCTTTCTCTTGTTGGTAAAGGTCAGCTAGGTTTGGACTTTAACCACAACATGGTCACGATTTGATTTTGATATCTAAGTATTAAGAGATTTAACTGCTCCAGCTTTAAAAAAAAAAAAAAAAAAAAAAAAAGTGTGATTGACATAAAAAATCAATTGGGTGACTAAATACCCAGCTTTCACAATTATAAAATCTGTCTGAACTCCATATATTTCTATTTGGATTAGACTGGCTGATCCTTGAGTTTCCGCCTAGCACTCAAATGCTAATTCTCTGAGGCGTGGTATATGGAGAAACTAAGACCTGCACAACAAATAAATTAGTTTTCCGTGAGATTTTCTCAACCTTAACAAACATCAATTGAGACTATCTCAAGGCGTTTTGATCTGTGTTCTTTCAGCGGCCGTGCAAAAGCAGGTTCTTAACGATTTGCGTTGTTTACTTTGAATGTGATGACTCATAGGAGGCTGGAGAAATGAATCAATACTTGCATAGCAGGTTAGGAATCTACCAATGCATCTCCAAAATAAACTGGAGATAATTGTTAAAGTAATGCATGCTAATTTAGCCTGTCAAATTAATTCCCCAACACCTCCTTATGCTACAAGAGTCTTAATTAAGAAACAACGAAGGTTGCCTGTTCTTCTTGCAGGTACTGCTGAGCCACTGGCTTTGAATAAAATCGTTTCCGCCCTTTGGGGGATGCAATATAAAGAACACCAACCTCACAGAGAAAATCTACAAAGTCGCAGTTATACCATGCATTTGTAAAAGGGTTTTACAGTTTGCAAAGCCCTTCTGTCTTCTGCTTTGCAAACTGTCCATGCTCTGTGAGATATAACCCGCACCTCCTGCTAAGCTATATCAATATTGCATGAAGCCCTACAGTGGGTACAGCCCCAAGCTCCACATTTTAAGAGAATCGTTGACATATTAGGGTTTGCCCCAAAAGGAGAAAAGCAAGGAATGACGTCTGTGGAAACTACAATAAGAGGAAAGTTTGCATTAACTGGAGATGTTTAACCTAAAGAAAAGAACAGGTGGCATAATAATAATTGAGGGTATCTTCTGTTTGAAGTGGGGGCCTGGTCGCACAGTGGTTAAGAAATCGGTTGCTAACCAAAAGGTCGGCAGTTTGAATCCACCAGCCGCTCCTTGGAAACCCTATGGGGCCCTTCTGCTCTGTCCTAGAGGGTTGCTATGAGTCAGAACCAACTCGACGACAACGGGTTTGGGTTTTTTGTTTGTTTGTTTCTCCTGTTTGAGCGTCTGTTATGTGGTGGTTGTTGGTGGGTGCCATTGAGTCAACTCCAACTGATAGAGGCCACATGCAACAGAGTAGAACTGCCCCATAAGGTTTTTTACAGAAGTAAATTGCCAGGTCTTTCTCCCAAAGAGTGGCTGGGGGAGTTCAAACTACTAACCTTTCAGTTAGCAGTCAAGTGCTTAACTGTTAGTACAAAAAAAAAAAAAAAAAAACCAATGCCAAGGGAGCTCACTCATAGGTACCCCATTGGACAGAGTAGAACTGCCCCATACAGTTTCAAAGGAACAGCAGGTGGATTCAAACTGCTGATCTTTGGGTTAGCAGACAAATGCTTAACCACTGTACCACCAGAGCCGTTGGTAGAGGTTTTATCTCTTGTTCTAGGTGGCAGAACCAGCAGTGATGAATGATAGTTACAAGGAGGCTGACAAGGTATAAGGTTTAATATGAGAATCTTTTGATAGCAGAAAGGGCTGCCCCACCCAGGAGTGAGCATCCTGGTCCTAAAGGATCTCCTGAAGGACCACTTAGGTGGGGATGAGGGTCGGTGCTAAGGGAGTGTGGGTGGGCCGACACTCTCATGCTTTAGAGCCCGCCAACTTGGGGAAACCACTCCTTCCTGATCCAGCCCACATTTTGACTCTTTCTATCACATTAGATGGATATTTCAGAACTCCAAGAGAAAACAACAATCAAAGGCTTCACAAGCCAACCCATACTTAGATATTGCCCACTGCTATCCAACAGAATCAGCTATCTTGAGGGCACAGACCAGGCTGCTGTAGAGCAAGTGAAAATGTGAAACAAGGATGTGATCCCCCTTTCCCAAAGTTTAAAGAGGGCACTGCAGTTCACGTAGAATGTGCCACACCCTGTTGGCTAATCTAGTCTAGCACTTATTATGTCATACTACAGTTAGCTTTATCGCTCTTCAAAACTCTGCGATAGGGAGCTCTTTAAGAGAGGAAACTGTCCTATTTATCTTTATAACTCCATAGCTTATCCAAGTCTTGGCATTCATTAGATACTCAACATATGCTTTACGGACAAATAAATTTATTCCATTCCATGTAAACATTTCCTCCATGCATGTGCTCAATGGCAAGATTTACAGAATTTAAATAAAACACAGTCCCTGCCCTTAGGAGTCACAGGCTGTCAGGAGAATAAATACATGAGTGAGTAAGGGTGTCTGTATTGAGTAGAGTTTTATCTTTTAAGATTCCCATCAACTCTATGATTTTATAAGTTCATACTCCTTTCCTCAATTAAAATAGCCTAAATGTATGTGGTGGCAGGCCTAAAATTCATATTATGTGTGCCTTGACAACTGGGGAAAACCAGAGGGCCTCAAATGTCATAACCACAAGTTCCTCTCCCCACTATACTAGCCAGATAAGGTCCCCTAGCCCAAAAAAAAAAAAAAAAAAACCTTATCAAAGAAACCAGACGAAGTTCCTGCTTATGCCTGAGTAGGGGGATTCAGTTCCCTGGAAGGCCATGGAATTTTTCAGACAAGCCAGTTGCATCCTCCTGCAGGAACCAGGGGGCACTCCACCCTCTTGGTACTACAAAGCCTGCCTCTCACTGTCCCAGCTTGTTCACTCTGCTGCCAAGTACAAACTGCAAGTGGCTCTATGTTATGTGGTATCCTCCTCCCCGAGGGTATGAGTGTGTGTGACTAATTAACTGCTATCTACCTCTTCTGTCTACTGTTGGCTATTACGGGTTGGGCTATCCTCATAACCCTAGGGCATGAATTCCTCTCTAACCAATGGGCTGAACAGAAGGCAATCAGGAAAAGTGGCCACACCATATTAGGATATTCTTAGGTTTTTTCAATCTACTGTGGACGATACAGGTCAGCTTCTAGCAAATCGAATAATTTAAGGAGTCAATCCACAGTCAAAACATGAGGTTCTTTTAGTTAATATAAAGAGTTGGGAATAAAAGGTGTTGGTAGAAATGTATGTCAAAACCATGCAAAATGTCACTTTCTCATACCAAAAAAAAAAAAAAAAATGACTGTCCCTGGAATTTAAAATACGTGGTTATTTTCCTTATATACTAATGAAGAACTCAAACTATTACCTCTATATGAAAAATAATAACAAACACTTTCAAAATGTTCACTCTCCCCTTAACATACATTAATAGATTTAATCTGTTAATTTATAATGTAGTTGATTTTATTATCCCCATTTTACAGAACATGAAACAGGAAAATAGAGGTTAAGTCATTTGCCTCAAGATCAGGAAGTGGCACGAGGAAGAACTCGGTAGTTGAACCAGAGTCCATGTCCATAACTACTTCACTGTATTGCCTCTTCCATTGCAATTATATTATCCAATATCATGATAAGGATTTTATTCCTTGTTGTAGTAAGATTCTTTTTGTCAGAGGTCTCATAAAACGGAATCAGTGGTTCGTGACTAGTCTTGTTTCTGCTGTAGTAGTGAAGTGAACAGTCATACCTTGTGTTTTATTTACCTAGTGCTGCTGTGATACAAATACCACAGGTGGGGAGCTTTAAAGAAGAGGAATTTATTGTCTCACAGTTTGGGAGGCGAGAAGCCCAAATCAGGGCATTGGCTCAAGGGGAGGGTCCTTCCTTGTCAGTGGTCCCAGGAGTTCCTCTGCATTCCTTGGCAATTCTTGGCATTCCTTGGCAATTCTTGGCATTCCTTTGAGTCTGTCTTCCCACTGTGTGTGCCTCTGTGTCTATTCTGCTCTTTTTATAACTCAGAAGTGATTAGGTTTAATTAAGTGATTAAGGTCCATCCTGTTCTGGTATGACCTCATTTATGTAACAAAAGAAAAACCCTATTTCCAAACAGGATCACATCTACAGGTACAAGAGCCAGGACTTCAATACTTTTTTTTTTTTTTTTTTGTGAGGGAGGACACAATTCAATTCATAACACCTAGGGTGTGAAAATAACTGTACAAAGGAATAAGGTTGGTAGCCTTTAGAATGAAAACAGTGGCCCAGGATTGTAGCCCTTTACTCAGTTTCCCTAGTATTATTCATACAAACCAAGGCAGTCACCACCCTCTCTGACCCATTCCCCACTCCCATGCCCAAAAGGATGCAATTGTATTAAATAAATAAGTAGTTATTTGATTAAATAAAAAGATAGTACTCTCCACACTCACAAAACAAAATAACAATACAACTATTTTTGTAAACCATTTTGACTAAACTGGGAGTTAAGAAGCTTATTCTGAAAAACAGGTAAATTTCACTTTGGAATTGAAAGAACTTTTTCTTCACTTAGTTTCACACATACATTCTGTTCTTTGTGCTCTAAACAGTTAGTTAATTGGGACTATTTAACAGATTATGTATGTCACTGCTGAGAGTAACTGTGTCTTAATAATAACTGAAGGAATTTTGACTTAATTTGCTGGTTGGCTCACTGGAGGTTGCTAGAGAATGATCTAGCCCCCCTACAGCTGGACTCAAAGAGTTAGGCAGAAACTGAAGGCTCTTGACTATAGGAGGTGAAACTCACTCATATTCTTTCGTCAACAAATTAACAGTGAGTTGCCAGTATGTTTTCATCCCACAAAATCACCTTAGCAACATGGATACAGAAACAGCATGAAGTATCCTTCAGAGCCCCCAGTCTCTCCTAGCCTGAGGATATCCAACAACAAATGGGACTAGCAAAATTGTCCGTCCATTTATTTTAACCCTTAAAATGAGGATCAGAATTTCCACGAAACACTATCGATTCCAGTGGTAAAATGGAAAGGGGCTGAACTTTTCTTAAATATAAAATGATTATTTCTCAACATGTCTGTAGTTGGCTTTTTTATTTTTCCCGACATGGCAGGAAACACCCATGCTCCCTTTGCTTGACCAAGTTTAAATTAATTTTAGCACAAAAAGAAAGGGAAGGTGTATTTCCAGATAATGGCTGTTCTTGTTGTTATATGCTGTCAAGTCAGGTTCCGACACATAGCAACCCTGTAGGACAGAGTAGAACTGCCTCATAGGGTTTCCAAGGAACAGTTGGTGGAGTCGAACTGCTGACCTTTTGGTTAGCAGCCAAGCTCTTAACCACTGTGCCACCAGGGCTCCAAATAATTAGGCTAATTTGAATTGTGAGTCTTGTGGTTGCTCATTAGAGTACGCTTTATTACTATGTGTTTAAAGAACATGAGTCCCAGAAAACTGAGAGAATTAAAACCATACTGCAGTCTTAGAGTCCACTCTGGTGTCTGGGGGCAGAGAAAACGTGGGCACAGGGCAAATCCTGGCACACAGATGAGTCAGATATTTGTAGGAGATGAGCCACAGAACTTTGTTCGTGTGCCTTCCCACCCACACTCACCCCTCCTGCCCCAGAAGCCCAGAAACATCTCTGCTTATTTCTGAGTTTTGTCTGGTTTTGTTTGATTTGACGGCGGCTTATCTTCACTGTAGAGAAAGGAGAGCTAGAGAAACTGTAAGATAAACGTATTTAAGAACGACGCCACCGGGCTCCTGCCAATAATTATCTCTACCTACACTCTAGTGTCTTTGCTTCCTGTCTGGGGTCCCCAAAAAGATGTGTTCCTAAAGCAACCTCTCCACTTGAATCAAAAAAATCAGTGGTAAGAAGAATTTTATGTTTGCACAATTAGCAGAGGCTTTGCTACAAGGAAAAGAATATACAACTTTTCTTTTTTAAATGTACATTACATTTTTTTAAAAGCTTTTTTTTATGTGTTCATCATTTTTGCTTTTAAATCTGGAAGTACTTGCAATTTTATTGCTTCATTTTGTTACCCGAAGCAGGTCCTGCTCAGTGCGGCTTCTCAATAAAGACACACTGAGGTGAGGAGGGAGCAAGAGCGTTTATTGCAAGTGCGCAGGCAAGGAGCAAGGAGGTGTATACCTCAAATCAAGCTTCTGGAACAAAAGGAGTCAGAACCTTTTATACCGTCTCTCACAAGGAAGCACATACAAACATTATGGACTACATAGGTTATCATGGTGTGCACGTAGGTTATCATGCTGAGAAGGCGCACTAAGTCAAGTTACGTTTTCTTTTCTGTGGCATGTAGGCTAGTAAACTGGGTTGACTGGCTTAAGCCACGTGCAGCACTTTGAGGACAATGGATGCGGTGGGGGGGGGGGTGTCAGGTTCCGCTTGGGCTGCGCAGCTGCTAATTGAACCACACCCAGTGCTATCACTTAAAGTTTTCTTTGATAATGGCTAAGCAGCTCCTGGCTGCATTGGCTATCAATTTGAACCAAACATTTAATGATTGGTTTCTGTACTTAAAAAGTTTTTAAAAAATATTTTTAATGAGTTGCAGTATTATGAGTCCGAATTTCTCATTTTTCTGTCTTGTGTGGGAAGAATCCCTGCTGGCCTGGCTGGAGAGAGGATTTCAGAGCATGTGGCTCTGACCCACCTATCCCCACATCCTTAATATATACAGCCTGGAATATTAAATGCTGTAAAGAAAAGCAAGAGGCAGTCACTCTTCCATGCTTCAAGTGCCCTTGCAAATTGGAAACCAATTGATGATATAGACCAAGAGCTTAAACCAGTTCATAACACAAACCCAAGACCTTAGGTTGGACCCTCCAAGAAACGGATTGAGGTGAAGATTTTCATTCAGGAATTTTGTTTGAGAGTACCCTTGAGATTAACATCTGGGGGAAACAAAGGGAGCAGGATTGGCCGAGGGAGAAATTGAATTGCAATTACCATATTTTTACACAAATAACGGCTGCCTTCCGCCTTTGCTGGCTGTGCCGTCCCCTCCAGAGGTATTTTCATAAGCAAGATATGCTGTTTTTTTTTTTTTTTTTTTTTTTTACAGCAACATGTGGAAGAAGATTGGCATGGCAGTGCTTGTGCCTTGCAGGGAGGGCGCAGACAGCACTGAGCTCTTTTGGAGAATTATCTACCTTCACCCCATTTTGAGAAGCAGGAACTCCAGGGTCTGACTGGAAGCTGTGTTTTAGGATATATGGGGTGTCCTTAATGACTCTGTTTTTACAATTAACTGACCTGAAGCCCTGCACAAGCTCTGAAAAACGGGCATGGAAGGGATTTACAGTGATGCTCAGGAGACTACCCCAGCCTGACCTGCCCGTATAACCCGCTTTCACTATCCCCTCTTTGGTGCACCTTCCCGATACCTTCAGATTGACGCTGCGTGATTCGAATCATATCTACTCACAACAAACATTCTGTTGTACTAATTTCTGGTGTTCCTCTGCACATTTCGGTTTTAAACATAAATCACACACCTGAATAATCAAGGATTGACTGTGTTGGGGCATCTTCAGGTGCCCTTGTTCTAACAACACAGTTCCTTCTCTTATTTCATGAGTAGCCAGAAACTCAGATTTTTACGACAAGTGGAAAGAAGTCTACTCTCTTCTGATATTTCTCAGAAGTTTGTGGTGAAGTAGGAGGCCAGAGTAGAATTCTTTTGCAGTAATAGAAAAAGTGGTCTTTAGACTTCAGGTAAGCAAATATAGTGTCTAGAGGTTTCAGTGTGGCCTAAGTAAATCTAGAAAGTGCCCAGAAAGTTTGTATCCAGGTCATTTATATGTGCTGCAGAATCTTAATCGTATTTCTGTGCTGTACTTTTGTTTAAAAATTACCATGTTTGCACAATGGCCAGCAATTTAAATAGGCTGAAATAATGGATCAGGATGGTAAGACTTGTGACTCTTTGATGATTTACAATTATAGGAAAAAAAAAAAAGTGGGGTATCTATTATGGACTGAATTGTGTCCCCCAAAAAGTGTGTCAACTTCGCTAGGCCATGATTCCCAGTACTGTGTGATTGTCCACCATTTTGTCACCAGATGTGATTATCCTATGTGTTGTAAATCCTACCTCTATGATGTTAATGAGGCAGCATTAGAGGCAGTTGTGTTAATGAGGCAGGATTCAATCTACAAGATTAGGTTGTGTTTTAAGTCAATCTCTTTTGAGAAATAAAAGAGAAAAGAGAGCAGAGAGACATGAGGACCTCATACCAATAAGAAACAAGAGCCAAGAGAATAGCGTGTCCTTTGGACCCAGGGTCCCTGCACTGAGGTGCTCCTTGACCCGGGAAGATTGATGAGAAGGACCTTCCCCCCAGAACAAACACAGAGAGGAAGCATTCCCGTGGAGCTGGCCTCCTAGACTGTGAGGAATAAATTTCTTTTTGTTAAAGCCATCCACTTGTGGTATTTCTGTTACAGCAGCACTAGATAACTAAGACAGTGTCCCAAAGGAAGTAATATAAGCAACCAAATTAAACGACCAAAGTTGTCATTGTTGTTGTTAGGTGCCCTTGAGTTGGTTCTAACTCATAGCGATCCTATGTACAACGGAACAAAACACTGTCTGGTCCTATGCCATCCTCACAATCATTATGTTTCAGCCCATTCTTGCAGCCACTATGTCAATCCATCTTGTTGAGGGTCTTCCTCTTTTTCACTGACCCTGTACTTTACTAAGCCTGATGTCCTTCTCCAGAGACTGACCCCTCCTGATAACATGTCCAAAGTATGTGGGACATAGTCTCGCCATCCTTGCTTCTAAGGAGCTTTCTGGCTGTACATCTTCCAAGATAGATTTGTTTGTTCTTTTGGTAGTTCATGGTATATTCAACATTTTTCACCAACACCATAACTCAAAGGTGTCAATTCTTCTTTAGTCTTCCTTATTCATTGTCTAGCTTTCACATGCATATGAGGTGTTTGAAAACACCATGGCTTGGGTCAGTCACACCTTAGTCCTTAAAGTAACATCTTTGCTTTTTAACACTTTAAAGAGATCTTTTGCAGCAGATTTGCCCAATGCAATGTGTCATTTGATTTCTTGACTGCTGCTTCCATGGGTGTTGATTGTGGATCCAAGTAAAATGTAATCCTTGACAACTTCTATCTTTTCTCCATTTATCATAACGTTGCTTACCGGTCCAGTTGTGAGGATTTTCGTTTTCTTTACGTTGAGGTGTAATCCATACTGAAGGCTGTGGTCTTTGATCTTCGTCTGTAAGTGCTTCAAGTCCTCTTCACTTTTAGCAAGCAAAGTTGTGTCATCTGCATAACACACGTTGTTAATGAGTCTTCCTCCAATCCTGATGCCACGCTTTTCTTCGTACAGTCCAGCTTCTCAGATTATTTGCTCAGCATACAGATTGAACAAGTATGGTGAAAGGATACAACCCTGACGCATACATTTCCTGACTTTAAACCACCCACTGTCCCTTGTTCTGCTCGAATGACTGCCTTTTGGTCTATGCACAGGATACACATGAGCATAATTAAGTGTTATGGAATTCTCGTTCTTCATAATGTTATCATAATTTGTCATGATCCACACAGTCGAATGCCTTTGCAGAGTCAATAAAACACAGGTAAATATCTTTCTGGTATTCTCTGCTTTCAGCCATGATCCATCTGACATCAGCGATGAAATTCATTGTTCCACGTCCTCTTCTGAATCTGGCTTGAATTTCTGACAGTTCCCTGTGGATGTACTGCTGCAGCTGCTTTTGAATGATCTTCAGCAAAATTTTACTTGCATGTGTTATTTCTGATATTATTCAATAATTTCCAAATTGGGTCGGATCATCCTTCTTGGGAATATGCATAAATATGGATCTCTTCCAGTCAGTTGGCCAGGTAGCTATCTTCCAAATGTTTTGGCATAGACGAGTGAGCACTTACATTGCTACATCCATTTGTTGAAACATCTCAACTGATATTCTGTCAGTTCGTGGAGCCTCGTTTTTGGCTGATGCCTTCAGTGTAACTTGGACCTCTTGCTTCAGTACCATCGGTTCCTGATTATATACTACCTCCTGAAATGGTTACACATCAACCAATTCTTTTTGGTATGGTGACTCTTTGTATTCCTTCCACCTTCTTTTAATGCTTCCTGCATCATTTAATGTTTTCCCTATAGAATCCTTCAATATTGGAACTCGAGGTTTGAATTTTTTCTTCAGTTCTTTCAGCTTGAGAAATGCCAAGTGTGTTCTTCCCTTTTGGTTTTCTAACTCCAGGTGTTTGTACATGTCATTATAATACCTTTCATTGTCTTTTCGAGCTGCCTTTTGAAATCTTCTGTTCAGCTCTTTTACTTCATCATTTCTTCCATCTGCTTTAGCTACTCGATGTTCAAGAGCAAGTTTCAGAGTCTCTTCTGACATCCATTTTGGTCTTTTCTTTCTCTCCTGTCTTTTTAATGATCTCTTGCTTTCTTCATGTATGATGTCCTTGATGTCATTCCACAACTCATCTAGTCTTGGGTCATTAGTGTTTAGTGCGTCAAATCTCTTCTTGAGATGGTCTCTAAATTCAGGTGGGATATACTCAAGGTTGTTCTTTGGCAGGAGGATGAAACTGGAGGTGGAGAGGAAGACAGTGGGCCAGCTGCAGTCCTCAGTGGAAAGATGATCACCACCAGTAGCTCACTTGTTAGGGCGCCATCGGAAGGGCATGGATGGGCGTATCCTACTGCCTGGGAGAGAATGTAAGGATGGCCATGAGAACTACTTCTAGGAGGCCCACTTTTATCCTGGCCCCTGCTGTTCCTGCCAGAAGACATCTAAGATGATGCTTAGATCAAAGAGAGATCGTGTACCTCTCAACACAAAGACAGAAAGTTAGCAGTGCAACCTTAAAGGCCCTTTTATTTATTGTGTTAATTTCCTCCTTAAAAAGAATTTTCCACGTGGCTGCCTCTTAATTAGGAGGATGTAGAGTAAAAGAAAACTCACTGGTCTGGGTCTCAGAAAATTCCTCTGCCCCTGTTCTGACTCTCTGGATTAAGTGTCATACACACAAGTCACCCAATGTCTCTTATCTTCATTCCAGGAATAAGTAACTGCGTTTGGGAACTAACCTGAGGTAAAAAAGATATATACTCTGTGAGAGAAACTAAAAGAAAACCACAGAGGTTGGAGGGAAAACCACTGAGGACGGAGGGGAAGGTGCAGCTCAGAGAGTGCTTAAGACAAGTGAGCAATGAATATGAAATTGTCTTTGTACTAGAATACCCTGCTAGATATTAATTATCATAGTATTTTTTGGTAGCAATCAAGGTGCTGAGAGTCCCTTCTGGTGTCTGTATCAGGAATATACAAACCACTCTAGGACTTTAAAAGAGAGGGATTGGGTTATACATCACCCTCAGTTTAGGTTCCCTAGATGGACAGCTTGAGAAGGGATTTGGGTGCATATGATTTCTGAGTTGTGCTCTTTAGGAAAAGCTTGTAAGGGAGGGAGTGAAGCAAGATAGGGAAGAAGAAAGAGCCAAGCAAAGACGTGGTCTCTGATAAAGCCCGAGCATAGCCTGAGCCCCAGGAAGAGGGCACTGAGACATAAGCCACCCCATAGCGTCTCTCCCTCCTCGATGCAAGGAGGCGGTGTTTCATGACCTGTACCTGACATCCTTGGTTGTGGCTGCCCTTGGGAGGGATTGAGGTGGAAGCCCCTGTCAGCTGAGGGCACATCTCAGAGAAGGGAGGCAGTTTTGAGCCCTTAGTGGTCAAAGCTCAGAGCAGCAGGGTGATGGATACACCAGGACTATAAAGGGATCTAGACAGCAGCCAAAGAATAGACTACTACAGCTGATGGAAGAACAGAGAAGTCCAGGATGGTGCAGCCACCAAGAGTCTGGCAATAGCAAGAAGCAACTATTGCTCCTAGGCCTGGAGAGGCAACCACAGAGGAGCTGGTATGACCAGAGTCCAGTGGCCAGACCATCCTATGGGGTCTAGACATGGCAGCTGCTGTTTGGCAGGAACTGGGGCTGTGGCAGAAATGCTGCTGGAAATGTCATGGAAATCAGAAAAAGA
This sequence comes from Trichechus manatus latirostris, assembly GCF_000243295.1. NCBI lineage: Eukaryota > Metazoa > Chordata > Mammalia > Sirenia > Trichechidae > Trichechus > Trichechus manatus. The sequence goes on from NW_004443998.1 coordinate 6,657,963, forward strand.
AGGATAAACACATTGGCTTCTTCCCATTTCCTGACTCCAATCTCGTCTCCCATTGGATAAACCTACCTAGAATCTAGACAGCACAAGAGCCTGAGGAAGGTAGTTCCCTGCCATTCAGAAAGAGCAGGGGAAGGTTAGCAAATAGATCTCAGAGCCCACAGGAACTTAACTGGTGCCTTCCACAGAAACTAAGAGCAGCTGCCTTTGGTAGAGTGAGTAAGTGGCTCCATTGTCTGATGACAGGGTATTCAGATAATCATATTTTCTCTGCTTGGAGACTCTCAGATTTTGGGCAAGGAAAGGTGGTCAGGACTCTAAGTCTCCGAAGTGGCAGCTAAGCAAACCACTCCTGACTGGGGCTCAGTTTGCAATCTGTGATGCTTAACGTTATGTGGCAACTTGGCTAGGCCATGATTCTCAGTGGTTTGGCAGATACTATGTAATCATCCTCCATTTTGTGATCTGATGTGAGCAGCCAGTCAGGTGAAAGCAGAGTTTTCTTGGGGATGTGGCCTGCATCCAATATATATGGATGTTCTTGCAAAACTCTCTCTCTTCCTCCATCCTGCATCTGACTCATCACCCTCTGACTTCCGGTTCTTGGGATGTGCGCCAACAGCCAGCTGCCTGACTTGCAGATTTTGGGATTTTTCCAGTTCCCACAACCCTGTGAGCCAGCAGCCTTCCACCTGACCAGCTGTTTTGAGGTTTGTCAGCCCCTGCAACCACGTGAGTCAGGAGAAGCCTCCAGCCTGACTCCTGACCCATGGGTTTGGGACTTGGCAGCCTCCACAACTGTGAGAGCCATTCCCTTGAAATAAATCTCTCTCAATATATTTATTTATACGCTTTACTGGTTTTGCTCCTCTGGAGAACCTAGCCAAAGACACAACCCCAATAGTTGCTGTGCATAAGGGAGTAGACCTCATTTCAAACCTGGTGCCGTCGAGTTGATTCTGGCTCATAGCGACCCTATAGGACAGGGTAGAGCTGCCTCATAGGGCCTCCAAGGAGCAGCCAGTGGATTCAAACAGGAGACCTCTTGGTTAGCAGCTGAGCTCTTAACCACTGCGCCACCAGGGATCCAGACGTCATTTACATTTTGAAATATATATGGTACAGTTACTGTTATTAATGCCTGGTGAGTGTTCTGAGGACATGTAGATATACCTTCTGTCTTAGTTATCTAGTGCTGCTGTAACAGAAATACCACAAGTGGGTGGCTTTAACGAACAGAAATTTATTTGCTCATAGTTTAAGAGGCTAGACATCCAAATTCAGGGTGCCAGCTCTAGGGGAAAGCTTTCTCTGTCTGTTGACTCTGGGGGAAGGTCTTTGTCTCTTTTCAGCTTCTATTCCTCAGCAATCATGTGGCATGGCATCTACCTTCCTCTATCTCTGCTTTCTTGCTTACTTAATCTGCCCTTTTATATCTCAAAAGAGATTGATCTAAAACACAGTCTACACTAATACTGCCTCAGTAACATAAAAAAGAAAACCCATTCCCAAATGCGATTATAACTGCAGGTAGGGGGTTAGAATTTACAACATAGATTTGGTGGGGGGGACATAATTCAATCCATAACACCCTCTAACTACTTATCTCTGCTGCTTTCTAAAGGAATACAATTCTATTTGCAGCAAATTGAGGGGAAAACACACAACATTCAATTGTCTTTAGGAAAAAGCTTTGTCAGAGCCATCTTGACCTTGAAAACCATTGCCAGCAGCACAAGTATGGCAATAGCATAGATGGTGGCCCTGGAAACGGAAACCAAATGACAATTGAGAAAAAAAGACATAAAAAGCAGAACACAGTAAACCAAGAGAGCACATAGATTTTGGAAACAAAAGAATTTACCTTTTTTATCTTCCATTCCTCATTTAAAATTGATTTCTATTTTAAATCTACTCTTCTCTATTTGCTTTTTATTGATTACATTGCCTCTTGTCATAAAAAAAAATCTAGAAAGATATTATAACATCTCTCGCCAATGTGACGCCTTTGAATTGTGGTGTTGGGGAAGAATGTTGACCAAACCATGGACTGCCAGAAGAACAAACACATCTGTCTTGGAAGAAGTACGACCTGAACACTCCTTAGAAGCAAGGATGGTGGAACTGCATCTCACATAATTTGGACATGCTGTCAGGAGGGACCAGTCCCTGGAGAAAGACATCATGCTTGGTAAATTAGAGGGTCAGTGAAAAAGAGGAAGACCCTCAACAAGATGTATTGACACAGTGGCTGCAACAACGGGCTTAAGCATAACAAGGATTTTGAGGCTGGCGCAAGACCGGGCGGTGTTTCACTCTGTTTCGTTCGTACAGAGGGTCGCTCTGAGTTGGAACCAACTCAATGACACCTCACAACAACAACCACCAGTGTGACTGAGAATGTGCAGTAACCTGCAAGATACCCGTCTCCATCTAAAAGAAATGGTCTATGGCCAGCTGGATGAAACGCCTTATCCCAATCCCATGCTTGACTGTGGTGTTTTACAGGTTTATTTGCAAGTATTCTTTTTGAATTTTCTTTTCCAAGTGATGGTGATGAGAAATTGGTGATTTGTAACTCAGTACTACTCAGATACTTCGTTTCAGGATTCATAGCGCTTAACTGAATTTAGAACAACACATGTAAGTCTCAGGAAATATTTGCAAGTAAATATTTCTCTTCCTATTACTAAGGATTAAAAGATTCTGGAGGCAGAAAGTTCTGGTCAATTCAGGAGCTACCTCTTGTCCCCATGAGGCATCTACAAAGATCAAATCCATGTTTACATGCAAGAAATTTTTGAAGTGCTTGAAGCAACTGTTAAAGCATCTGGGATGTCTGATGGTTTAAAAGGTCCTTGTTGGGAAATCTTTAAACATTAACTACATTAAAAATGCATGATTAGAGACAGAATAAAATGAATTCATGTGCTAGAGTGGTCTGAAGGGGAGAAAAGAAGTTACAAATAAGGAGAAGCATGGTTTGCTTCTTTTTTTAAAATCTGCTTTAGAAACCCCCCTTTGCCATCTCTAACAGCACTATTCTTTCTATTTTAATGTTGCCTGATGGTGGGAGATGACAAGAAAGAAAATGCTAAAAAATAGAAGAACGTCGGAGGGCAAAGTATTGTTCTATTGCAAATAGACTAGAGAGGGAATTATTTGCTGCACTGTCTGCATTTCATGATACAGACAATAGAGTCCTGGACAGGAAGCAATGTTTGGTTTTGAGGTCATCTAGTCTCACTTCCATCCTTTAAGCAAAACTACTAGATGAAAGCTAAAACAGAAAATAATAAAGAAAAAACCCTAAAATATCGTAACCTATAGTGAAACGCTCTCCCCACTGCCACCGTCATCCTCGTCATCACAGAAGTTTCCGATAGGTGGTTACATTTTTACAAGTTGCTGAAACCCATTAATGCAGCCAGTTTCCTGCCACCATCCCAGTAAAATGAAAACATTGGGAGATTTCTCAAAAAGAGAACTTATTCCTAGTCTGTGGCTTTTGTCTACATTTCTAGCAGTTGTCCTTCCCTCCCCTAGTCCATAAGGTCCATCACCCTCATCAACCACACAGACTTATTGAGCTCCTACCTTGTGGTGCATACTCGACACTGAACCATGGCGGACGGAGAGGAAGGGGGGAAAATCGACATCCAGGAGTTGCTGGTCCTATTACCTCAGTCTAAGGGGTCTGCCTCTCTCCTCTTCTGTCTTTTGCAATTCCACGCATCTTGGACAATTGAGCACAAATACTACCTTTCCATGAGTTCTCCTCTCTCAGTTGTTGCCTTTCTGAATGTCTCTTGCCTTCTTGTCTTACCTTCTGGAATCCAGGAGCTACAAAAACAGGGAGAGGGGAGTCATCGTAGGCTCCAGCAGATAAGAGATACTTCTGAAATAAGAAGACATTAAAAGATCAGCCTAAAAGAGCCAGCCAGAGTGAGACAAGTAGGGATGGGGAGGAAGAGGAAGGATCTCCTAGTGATGGGATGATAGGTGAAAGGTACAGAGGTGTAGAATCCAAAACCCTGTATGTGTTCTGACTAAACCAATGGAAAAGATTCTGTACAGGAAAGCAGGGAGAGTGCACAGCAATGGTTCTCAAACTCTGGACCAGGGACTTCCGATAGAAATGTAATACCAGCCACATACAGAATTTTCTAATAAAACCAGAAAACTGAACCTGTTGCCATCGAGTCGATTCCCGCTCCTAGCGACCCTATAGGACAGAGCAGAACTGCCCCACAGGGTTTCCAAGGAGTGGCTGGTGGATTGGAACTGCTGACCTTTTGGTTAGCAGCCGAGTGCTGAACCACTGTGCCACCAAGACTCTGATTTCCTAACAGCCACCTTAAAAAAGTAAAAAGAAATATTTTAATACTGTATTTAACACAACATACCCAATATATTATCATTTCAACATGGAATCAATATAAAGTATGATTCATGTTACTTTGGCATTCTATATCTGCACTAAGTCTTCGAAGACATCTCACTTTGGACTAGCCACATTTCAAGTACTCCATAGGCACATGTTGTTAGTGGGGAACATAACAGATAACACAGCTTTGAAGTATGTCAAAATCACTTGGAGAGCTTGTTAAAACACGGATTGCTGGACCTCACACCAAAAGTGTCTAATTCAGTAGATCTGGGGCCAGGGCCCAATAATTTGCATTTTTAACAGGTTCTCGGGTGATGCAGATGCTGAGCCGCACTGAGAACCACTGCAGTAGATAGGTGACTGTCTATACTGCTGCAGGTTAGAAACACCTGAGGAGTTAAAAGAAAAAAAATATATACCTAGGCCACCCTCAAGGTCAAGTAAACAAAATCTCTATAGGTGGGGCCAAGGCATTGCTGTATTTAAAATGTTTTCCAAAGGATTTTATTTTTATTATTTTTTCTATTCATAATTATTTTAATTATTAACCAGGTTAGTGAGCCACAGAAGTAGGGTGAAAAAAGACTAGAAGGATGCTTTAGGAGAACACAACCCACCAACCCACTACCATTGAGTCAATTCTGACTCATCGTGACCCTGTAGAATAGAGTATAACTGCCCCATAGGATTTCCAAGGCTATAAATCCTTATGCCACATCTTTCTCCCCCAGAGCGGCTGATGGGTTCAAACTGCCAATCTTTCAGTCAGCAGCTTAGTACTTAACCACTGAGCCAACAGGGCTCCTTAGTAGACACAGGAAGGTTAAATTTTTTTAAAAAGTCTTTTGGGCAACAGGGAGCCTCAGTAGAGTTTTCACCAGTGGGTAGTATATGATGAAAGCATTATTTTAGCGTACAGCCAGAGTGCTCCTTGGTAGTGAGGATGGCGAGGCTTCATCTCACATAGTGTGGACATGTTATCAGGAAGGACCAGTCCCTGGAGAAGGACATGATGCTTGGTAAGGTAGAGGGTCAATGAAAGAGGAAGACCCTCAGTGAGATGATTGACAAAGTGGCTGCAACAATGGGCTCATACATAGCAACAATGGTGAGGATGGCACAGGGTCTGGCAGTGTTTCCTTTTGTTGTATACAGGGTTGCTATGAGTCGAAATCGGCTCGATGGTACCTAACAACGAAATAATTATTTTAGTGAGTCACTTGCACTGATGAAGAGAATGAATTGCAGCAGGCAAGGGTTAGAGTAAAGGCTAAAGCAGTTCAAGAGCCTGACATGAGGTTGTTACGTGCCATCAAGTCATTTACTCATGTTGATCCCACGTGAGAGTAGAATCACCCCATAGGGTTTTCTAGGCTGTAATCTTTACACGAGCAGATCACCAGGCAATGAGAAGCAGAAAGGAAAAGAGAGTTGACGCACTCCGTCAGCTACATAACAATCCCATAGAGTGCTGGAGTGAAAGGGTAAGAACGCTACACCACCAGTCACCGCTGAGTCAGTTCCAACTCACATTGACCCCATGTGGGTCAGAGTAGAACTGTGCTCCATGGCGTTTTCAATGGCCGATTTTTTGGAGGTAGATCACCAGGCCTTTCTCCTGAGGTGTTCTGGATGGACTTGAACCTCCAACCTTTAGGTGAGCAGCTGAGAGGGTTAACCATTCGCACCACGCGGGAGCTCCATGATCTTTATACCAATGGGTAAATCATATTATTTGTTTATGCCGCATAGAGCAATACAATGGGGTCACGCACTGGAATGCCTACAAGGTCCATGTAAAAAGGTAGCAAAAAGGGGGGGGGGGGAGAACGCTAGAAATAAATTCACAAACACACGTTTTGTGAATGACGAAGGCTGTATTCGATTGCATTTTTTAGACCTGATCTGTAGGGGACTGTCTTCTCCAATCCACCTATTATTTGTCCCTCATTCTTGTCCTCTTTACTTACCCCGAAATTTTGTTTTTAATCAAGCCGGACTCAGCATCTCCTCAAGACTCCTCGTCTCTAGGGAGGGAGTCTTTCCTTGTGAAGGCGTCTGGCTTCAGGTAGGAACTCTGTGAAAATGAGTTACCGAGGATGCCTGACGTCAACGGAAGCTATGAACAAAAGCCAACTCAGGCCGGCCGTTCCTGGAGAAAGAGTCCCCAGTTCTGGAATGACTAACGGCAGGGGTGTGAGTGGGTGGCTGAACAGGCATGCATTCATGGCGAAAATAAAGATTACAAGACCTAAAGCACATTATCTATCAAATGTCACGGGCGCATACTCTGTGACAGCAGAGAGGACTGCTGTCAGCATGACACAGACCTTAGATCACATAAAAGTCATGGAGAACATGTCACAACAAAAATGAAGCTCCTTGGTGTCACACAGGTTCCTCCCCAATCGCCTCATATATGGCGTTTGACTTAGCTTGCCAATAAGTAACCAAGAGGAAGTAACTAAGGTAGTGATTATAGGTATCAGTCAACACATCTTTACGTCTGTTATTTCATGTCAGTTGTAATTTATATTCATCCTTTCTCGTTCAGGCTGATTCCTTTCTATGTAAGGATTTGGGCAGAGTCTCAGACTCTTCAGTTTTTAAATTAAGCAGCCAGAGCCTTTATTGTATCCTTTGGGTTCCTTGCCCTCTGTCTCATATTTTCTTTCTGTTCCCTTGGCATCTCCTCTTTCTTGTCCATATTCCTAAAACATTCCCATTGAACGGTTAGTAAAGTTCCAAGCCCTAGATTGGCAGTTAGAGATGTTGGTAGTTCAGCTGCAGACTTCTCACCTTCCATGTAAGAGACCCAGGTTCGATTCCAGGCCAATGCACCTCAGGTGCAGCCAGCATCCGTCTGTCAGTGGAGGCTTGAGTGCTGATATGATGGTAAACAGGTTTCAGCAGAGCTTCCAGACTAAGACAGACTAGGAAAGAAGGCCTGGAGATCTACTTCTGAAAATCAGCCAATGAAAATCCTGTGCTTCACAACCGATCATGGGGATGGTGCAGGACCTAGAAGTGTTTAGTTCAGCTGTGTGTGGGGTCACCATGAGTCTGGGCCCACTGACAGCAGCTATCAACAACAGCAAATTGGCAATTAAATTTCACCGTAGAGTCTAAATTTTGAAGAGCCTCCTTTCTTCCACAACATGCCCCCTTGAAATTTCTAGCCCAAATCTTGCTCTGGGCCAGAGATTCTATTTTCCTAAAATGAATTTACCACACTTCCAGATATGTTACAGAATCAGCATGTTACAGAATACCATCACCTTGGTCTTGGAAATCTCCACACTGTCTTCTTTAATAATACCTTTTTTTTTTTTTAATTCACTCCACATATATTGGGTTTTATCCATAAATTCAAAATCACTTTTGACCTCTGGGAGAAGGAATTATTTTTAAAATCAGTCTATCTCAGTTAATCATAGTGACCCCGTAGGGTTGCTCTGAGTCAGAATTGACTCGATGGCAGTGGTTTATTTATTTGTTTTTTTATCTCAGTTAAATGATTTAGATCCTACTAATCTCTATCAGGAGACTTGGTGGTACAGTGGTTAAGAGCTTGGCTTCTAACCAAAAGGTTGGCAGTTTGATTCCACCAACCGCTCCTTGGAAACCCTATGGGGCAGTTCTACTCCTTCCTATAGGGTTGCTATGAGTTGGAAACAACTTCATGGCAACAAGTTTTGATCTCTATCACTCCCATTTTCTTTTACTTAGGAGTTTATTTCCTCCATCTATTTTCACATGCCCTACTTCTGACGGTGACTGAGGATAGTCAGTCACTATACTGTACAAGGTAAATTCTTACCCTTCCTTATCATTAAATTTCAGAGTAAAACAAGAGACCATGAGACACTAAGTTTCACTTCCTCCCCAACTTTCCGAAAGAGAGAAAGTTAAAGGTTATTTGAATGTAAAGCTTAAAACACACAGCTAACAAACAAGCTCACTTTTTTAAATGACATTAATAAAAATGCTTCCTCAAGCCCTTGCCGAGGCAGAAGTGATTTGGAGCATTTATATGGTACAATTAATGAAAGAAAAGGATTAAAGGAACATCATTTCTTAGAACCAAGGATAGCATAAGAGTCAGCATCAACGATAAGGGCTTCTTCAGATGTTCAAGGTTTGTTATCCCTCAAACTAAGTCTTATATCTCTGGTGCAATGAAACTCAGAGAACATTTCTCAAAACAAGCTAGGTCTCATTGGGTTTATTCAAGGCACTGTGTGTTATAAGTTTGGAAAATGCATTCATTAGAGCTTGCCTTTCTGGAAAAGAACTTGCTCTTGCTCGTATGCTGAGTAGGCGTTTGAACATGCATTCTGGGTAAACTTCTTTACAATGTGATCTGTCAGAAAATAGCTACAGCAGATACAATATCCCTAGTCTCATTTAATTAGTATTTTTCAGAACCTCCTAAGTGAACTCTTGCATGGATCAGCACTCATGAATATTAAACATAAAGGATAAAAATCTTACAAGGAATCACTGCCCTCGAAGTACTTCCCTTGGTTAAGCAAATCTGTTGTGTTTGTCAGCTAATTCCCAACTGGATCTTAATTCTTTTCAAATGAACTAGCTCCCTACTTGGAGCTCATGCAGGTCACAGCTTCGTCTTGAACCTATGCAGCAAGATTAGGCTACACCAATATCGGTCCACAATATGGTACTATCAGAAAGACCTTAACTGATACAGCAGTGTGGAATGGAGCCTGGAAGGCTTGGTGAGATCACATTGGTGAATTCTGCTTCAAATTCAGGCTGATCTTAAAAAAGGAAAAGCACACTGTTAGAGCACATTTGGATTCATAGTCTACAGAACTGTTACTAACAGAGGAAAAATCTACATCAGAAACCTAACTATTAAGCTTCATGTTTAGGATTCCAAACACAAAGGAAAATTATAAAGGACATCTTGTCAACTTTCAAATATTTTTACCATTCCTATAATAAACCGTCTGTTAGATTAGTTACTGAGGCAGAAAAAAAGAAGTCAGCCTACAGGGCGATTTTACCTTGCCAGAATTCAGGTTAGCTCTCTTTCTTTAGTTACATATACCAGAGCCACATGAGGTACTGGGCTTCACTCATCTGGGTAACTGATTTTTATTGCCCTGAGTGTGCGTGTGTGTGTGTGTGTGTGTGTGTGTGTGTGTGTGTACAACCTGGTTGCCATAGAATCAATTCCAATGCTGCAGGACAGAGTAGAACTGCCCCATAAGGTTTCCAAGGCTTTAATCTTTATGGAGGCAGACTGCTACATCTTTCACCCGTGGAGCAGCTGGTGGGTTCAAACCATCAACCTGTTGGTGAGTGCTTTAACCACTGTGCCACCATGGCTCCTTTTAGATAGACAGATAGAGATACAGATGTATTTCTATCTATATACAGATAAATAAAGATATATATTATTTTTCTCTGTATCCTTGATATCTAGCAGAATGCCTAGCACAGAGTTGTTGCTAGGTAAAGATTAGTTATAAGGAATTTAACTTCAGCAAATGGATATAGATGGCATTATAGGATATATACAGGTTGAATGGAGCCTTAGAATAGGCTATAAAAGAATATATCCAATATCATGACTTCTAAATTGGCTTGTGGACCCTTAAACCTTGAATAAACTATTTGGGCAGCCTTCAAATCTGAGTATGGAGAAGAAAATAAGTCTTAAACTGGGGCTTTCTAATGGCTATGAAGAAATCAGATGGCATTTCTGTAACAAGCTGTACATGACACTTGGTAGTTAGTACCAGTAGTCAGCTTTATACAGACCTCCAGAAGAGTTGAACCACCCAAAAAGACACGACCAACTGGCCTAAGATTTAAGCCTTTGCCTTAAGGTCTTTTTTTTTTTTTTTTTTTTTTTTACGTCTATGCCCAGAAGCTGACTGGTATTTACTTATTTAAATTGACACAGCTTTTGTTGTTGCTGTTTCCAGTCAAATTATAATACACAGTCAATGCAGAAAACTTAGAAAATACCGAAATCTTTGGGAAAAAAATCCAAGTCACCTTTATTCTTCTACTCGAGAGAAGTGTTAGCATTTTAGCTATCAACTTTTAACTTACATATGTAAATTATATATATATTATTTATGTTATTAAAAAATTATATATAATGTGTTATTTATGTTACACTATATATAATGTGTTATGTATGTTATTTATGTTATTATATATATACGTTATTTCCCGAGGCCCTTTACCGGAAGGCTAAACGAGAGCCCTTCAGCACTCTCCCCAGGACCAGGAACGGCTTCCTTTGATGAGCATTCTGCAGCCGCTGCTGTTCCGCCTGCTGCTCCTTCTTTTGTTACCGTCTTCTGCTCAACTCCACCATTCCTTCTAGGCGTTTCACCTCCTTTGGAGGGTATACCACTTCCCCTAGGGATGTCCATCCCATCCTTCCTAGGAATGGCTGCCAAGGCCCAGACCCAGCCACCACCTCCACCGGGCTTGTCCTCCACTTCCGCTGTGTCCACTGATTCAAGTCCTGATGATCGGCCCAGCCTCCAAGAGTAGTGAGTTCAGTGCTGCCCTGAGCAGTGGGATGAGGACTAGTAAGGATCCCTCTCTCATCTGGGATTATAGTCTGTTAGGAGATCCCAAAGAAATATGTTTGTACCCCAATGCCTTAAGCAATTTATAGAAAACAGTATTTTCTTCTTTTCATTACAGGGCTTCTCCTCTAGGAGATTTAGATATAAAGAAAGAATGGGGCAAGGGAAATGTGGGTGCCGCAGGAGATACAGACTGTGCTTTACGCACATCTCTCAGTCTGGCCTGTTCCCTGCTTATAACCAAGGCTTTGGTATTGATTCAACTTGCTGCTTAACATCCTCTTCCCTGAGAATGAATTCTCTTCCAAGAGATGCCTCATTTCTTTCATGCAATTAAGCCTCGGGGACTGCCGCATCGATTTCTCAGATACTTCCAGAGCTGTCAGAGTTCCCGAGATACACCTGGCTGAGGCTCCAGCTGAAAACTCCGCTAGAGGTGTACATGATGACCTGAACAAATGGAGCAATTCCATGGCCCTGCGTGGGAAAATAAGTGCTGTTTACAAGATCAATTTTTTTTCTAAATTAAATAATAGTTTTAACCAATCTGTCAAGCATCACCATCTTGGGGCACAAAACAAACTCAGATCACTTTTATTATTTAAATTAAATGAGTATGCCTCTGACCCAATTCTGCTCATCATGAAGATTCACAGTCAGGACAAAACTTTTCTTGCTGCGTGTGCTATGATTATCTTCCAAGAAAGATATGGCCCATAATTGTAATAAATCCAGACTAAACGGAGTGAAAATAGTCTCTTTATTCATAAACTTACTTCTCATAAACAGCCGGCTCATAAGCTTATTTATGATCGAATAAAAGAAAATTAGAAAACACTGTTCTGATTATTGTTCCTGTAATGATTGGCCATTGTAGACCTGTGTCATTGTCAGTAAAAGGGAAATAAGTTTAACCGAATGCTCCATCAAGGTGTGGCCTTTAGCACACACATGACACTACCCACCTGTATTGTATTTTAAGCACATGATCCATTTTGTCAAGAGTTTCCTGAAATTTAGCGAGCTCGCTTCCTTCTCATTGTCTCTGACGTATCTTAGTTGATAAGTACAAAGAAAGCCATCAACAAATGAAGATTTAAAAAAAAAAAGCCAACTTGTTATCCAAGCCATTTCCAGGGTCATCTGACTCTGTAAAGGACTTTGACAATTATCATATGCAAAAGTCAAAGAAGAAATAACATTTCAGTGAAATGAACCTTCCTTTAGCTTAATTGGGAAGCCTCAAGGTAAACTCTTATTTATGCATTTTTGGAAGTACTCTAAACTGAGTAGAATTCAAAAGCATATTTACCACACTAATTAAAATGCTTTAAAATGCCAAGGGCGGGATAGAGTGGTTTTATAAGTTTTTATGGGTAGATGGTTGATCTCTTCCAATAATTCATCGGAAAGATATGCTCAATTTTTCATGGTGAGAAAATACTATTAGGAAGAAAAAAATATCAGCGGCTCAGTTTTATGTTTAAAAAATGAAGGAATATAACTGACTGCTGAATAAAAGATAGCATGCATAACCTTTTAAAAAATTATCAAAAGCAGCGTCCTTGATGTTAGCCTGACATGTTTCCCTTTGATTGGTCAAAAATAACATCATGGATTTATATAGCCGTTTCCTTCAAAGGCTCCAAAAAAGCTGCCTGAAAAAATTGTGTCTATCTCCCAATATCTCTGTAGGGATGAGGGTGGCAAGGACTTGCATTCTTGCTAATGAACAGAGTCTGTTTGAAGAAAAATAGCAAAGTCAACAAAATGACCCAGCACCCACCCCTAGCTGTCTACACACTCTCTCTTCTCGTCCCCGGCACTGGCGAACGATGGTCCTCCCCGCCCAGTGCGGTGTCTCTTAACAGTGCAGAGTAAAATACGAAACCCCGACACATATGGTCACAGGAAGGCATTTTGACCTGCAGCTTTACAGGCCACAGAATCCAAAGAAACTCTTCTTAGTTGGAAACAAGGAACTGCAAGGCGTATCAGTACCTTCCTTCATCATTTCTCCATTAATTCAACTAAATATGTATTGAGCCCCTACTATGTGGTTAAGAGAGCAGGCTGCTAACCAAAAGGTTGGCAGTTCACATCTACCAGCCTCTCCTTGGAAACCCTAGGGGGCAGTTCTGCTCTGTCCTATAGGGTCACTGAGAGTCGGACTCGACAGGATGGTAATGGGTTTGCTTTCGGTTTTACTATGTTTAAGCCTGTATGCTAGGTGCCAGAAAATAAATACTGAGCAAGATTCATTAGTGTTCTGTCCTATGAAGCTTACATTTTATCTGGGGAGATGCATTTTAACTAATTAAATATACATATAATTTTTTAAGTAGAATTATCAGAAGTATTATGAAGTGGAAATTACACACTTGACAAAAGCATAGAATAGGTGTTATAGATTGACTGTGCCCCCAAAAACATATGTTGGCATCCTAATCCCTATACCTATGGATACAATCCCACTTAGCAATAGGGTTTTCTTTGTTGTGTTAATGAGGCCACATCAGTTTGAAACCTGGTCACCGTCAATAATTGTATTTTACAATTTGTTAAAAATATACACCGTTCTCTGAGCACAGTGGGCTACTGAACAGATTAAAAATATTGGACCCCATTATGGATCAAATGCGTTGAAAACCTAGATTTATTTGTAGCCTGAATCCTGCAGTAAATGTAAAAACACATCGGCCCTTTTTTTTTTAACCATACGATAGCTAATTTGCACACTTCACATGTTTTGTTATTCTCAACAAAGACCAATCTGTCATAAATTTTTTATGAAATCTTAATGTGCTATAGCAGTTTAATTTTCATACATATTAGAATTCAACTGGAACAAGGCATTATGATATTTGGGCTTTATATTTACAAAAGCCATACAATGACTTATCCATATTAAAGTTAGCTTTAATATTTCTTGGCAATGCAGATGTAATCTATAGGATAACTGGGAATCTATGCTAGTAAAGAAGACAATATTTTGTTTCTTTCATCTCTTTGAGCCCATCCTTACTGTTCCTGAATTTCACATGTGGAGAGCATCCATATATTCTTCTGAAGATTTTATTTTTTAAACTCCACCACTTTACTTCTTAGTCTTTGCTTCGGTGAAGGTCAAGCTTGATCACTAAAAACAATTAAAGAACTGCAAACAAAACTTTGGTATGATCCCAGGAAGAAAAAACATGTTCGTCATTTGATTACGGAGCCCCAAGACTTTATTTTTTTTAGAAGGGGCAGTTTGGTTAAAACTAGACGTTCTTGGTCCTCTTTTGATGTAGAATAGGTTTAAAGAAGTGAACAAAGCACAAAATCTGGAATTGGTTGATGGGAACATGTGCAGAATTTCTTGTTATACCACCAAAAACCCATTGCTGTAGAGTCGATTCCAACGCATAGCGACCCTACAGGACAGAGTAGAACTGCCCATAGAATTTCCAAGGAGTGCCTGGTGGATTCAATCTGCTGAACTTTTGGTTAGCAGCCGAACTCTTAACCACTATGCCACCAGGATTTCCACTTGTACACCATAACCCCTAATCCCAGGTAATCATTTTAAAGCTATAACCCCTAAATCCAATTCAATCCACTCATAAACTCTTTGCCCAGAAAGGAATATAATCTTCATTCATGTCTCTCTCTACTTTCAACAAGCTACAGATACTTTGACCAAAGCAAATCTTAGTAATGTACGGTACCCCAAACTCCCAGGAGTTTCACTGTCTTCAACTACGCAGGATTTTCTCACTCATGCCACCTGTTCTTACACCTTGGTCTCCTTCACAACCTCTACTGCAACATGCACAGTTCCTCACAATACTCTCTGGACGTGTCCTATCTCTCTGCTGTTGGGCTCCTAGAGGAAGAAGCACCTTTGATTTTGAATGTCTTTATCCTGGAATTCATTCATGACATTTTCTCCTTTCTTCAGAGAATGGAACAGAGAAAAAGACTAAGCAGGCAGATGGAGAAGTGGAAGTCTGTGAACCCCACAGGTTAACATTTTTATCCAACTTAAAATGGAATGAATATGTTTCTTAAAGGGGGGGAATACATAATAGAAAAGTATGTATTTTGGATTGTCTTTTCCCATTTTCATGAGGAAGTGGCGCTGTTGTTAGGTATTGTCAAGTCAGTTCCTACTCACAGGGACCCTATGTACAACAGAACAAAAACACTGCCCACTCATGTGCCATTCTCTCAGTCGTTATGCTTGAGCCCATTGTTGCTGCCACTGTGTCAGTTCATCTTGTTGAGGGTCTTCCTCTTTTCACTGACCCTCTACTTTACCAAGCATGATGTCTTTCTCCAGGGAGTAATCCCTCCTGAGCACACGTCCAAGGTATGTGAGACATAGTCTCGCCATCCTTGTTTCTAAGGAGCATTCTTGTTGTACTGCTTTGAAGACAGATATGTTCATTCTTTTGGCAGTCCATGGTATACTCAATATTCTTCGCCAATACCACAGTTCAAAGGCGTCAATTCTTCTTTGATCTTCCTTATTCGTTGTCCAGCTTTCGCATGCATATGAGGAGATTGAAAACACCATGTTCGGGTCAGGCGCAGCTTAGTCATCAGGGTAATGTCTTTACTTTTCAACACCTTAAAGAGGTCTTTTGCAGCAGATTTGCCCAATGCAATGCATCTTTTGATTTCTTGACTGCTGCTTCCATGGGTGTTGATTGTGGATCCAAGTAAAA
>NW_004443998.1:6673739-6746007 GCF_000243295.1 Trichechus manatus latirostris
CTTCACTTTCAGCAAGCAAGGTTGTGTCATCTGCATAACGCAGGTTGTTAATGAGTCTTCCTTCAATCCTGATGTCCAGTTCTTCTTCATATAGTCCAGCTTCTCGGATTATTTGCTCAGCATACAGACTGAATAAGTATGATGAAAGGATACAACCCTGACGCACACCTTTCCTGGTAGTGAAAGTCAAAATTTACACTCTAAACTTAAATAGCAAAAAATAAGTTTTTTTTTTCCTTTATAAGTAAACCAAACTTCAAATTTAGAATTTCCTGTAAAAAACAGGCTACTCTCTGTTTTAAAGTTTATATTTGGTGAACTCAATCTCAATTTAGGATATGCTCAGTCTACTCAATAACTCAGCTTCCTACCAGAACTAACTTCCTTTTACTGAGGATGCCCCCCTCCCCTCAGGCTTCCTTTTCCAAGAAGGGGTCATGATTCTAAAGGAAAAACTGCATATAGCTGGA
The DNA here is from genome assembly GCF_000243295.1 of Trichechus manatus latirostris. Classification (NCBI taxonomy): domain Eukaryota; kingdom Metazoa; phylum Chordata; class Mammalia; order Sirenia; family Trichechidae; genus Trichechus; species Trichechus manatus. The sequence continues at coordinate 6,674,210 of NW_004443998.1, forward strand.
TTTAATTTTTCAACCAATTTAACAATATGTTTTTTAATTGGAAAATTAAGCCCATTTAGTGTAATTACTGTTATATTTAGATTCACGTCTATCATCTTATTCTGTGCTATTTGTCCTTGGAGTCCCTGGATGGCACAAACTGTTAAGTGCTTGACTACTAACCAAAAGGTTGGTGGTTCGAACTCACCTATAGGCACCTCTGAAGAAAGGCCTGGCAATCTGCTTCCAAAAGGTCACCACCTTGAAAATTCTGTGGAACAGTTATAATCTGCACTTATGGGGTTGCCATGAGTCAGAATCAACTCAACAGCAACTGGTTAGTTATTTGTCCTACATTTTCTGTACATCCTTAACATACTCAACAATGTCTAAAGTTAATTACTATCTTTCCCCTTTTCCTGAAAGTCAGATAATACAAGCTTGAATTTCTACCATCTTTTCCAAGCTGATATGCTATCTTGTCTAACTTCTTAGCTCTATAATTTTGGGTTTAATTTTAATCCCACAAATTAGACATTGTGATCATTGATTTTACAGTAAATGATTATTTAGATATCCCAGTGTTTACTATTTTCTTTACCCACCATTCCTTTTTACATTTTTCATTTTAGGGCCATTTTCCTTTTTGAAATATATCCTTTGGATGTAAGTTTACTCATATTTATTTAATTTAAAATTTTATAGTTTTTCCTCATTCTTGAAATAGTTTTGTTGGGTATAGAATTCCAGATTTTCAGTTATTTTCCTTTGTTACTCCAATTTTTTATTTTGTTCTTTTGTAGATGCTTTTTTTTCCTTTCTACCTGCTTTTTACATCTCCCTTTTTGTGTTTGATGTTCTGCGGTTAGGTAACACTATTTCTGGTGGGAGATTTCTTTATTTATCCTTTTCAGGATTTGTTTTGTTTCCTGAATCTGAGGATTTGTATCTTTAATCAATTTTGGAAAATTCTATCTATTAGCTTTTTCAATATTGACTCTCTCCCCTACTTATCTTTTTTCTTTCCTTCTTTAACTTCAGTGAGACATATATTTGACCTTATCATTCTATGCTTTATGTGTCTTAAACTTCTCTTTAATATTTCTTCTCTACATCAATTTAATATATTTATTGCTCATTACCTATCTATACTCACAAGAATGTAAACTTCATGAGGAAGAGATATTGATGGGTTTTGTCCACCCACGTATACTGCTTAGAAAAGTACTGGGAAGAGAGTAGGCACTCAATAAATATTTGTTGAACATATGGAATTCCCAAACTCTATCGCCTAAACTTTCTGCTGTACTTTTCAGTTCTACTACCATACTTTTTTGTTTGTTTCTTTCCTGACTTTTCCTTCTTTACAATATCCTGAGCTTGCTTTTAAGAGCTTGGCTGCTAACCAGAAGGTTGGCAGTTCGAATTCACCAGATGCCCCTTGGAAACCCTATGGGGCAGTTCTGCTCTGTCCTATAAGGTTGCTATGAGTTGGGATTGACTCAAAAGCCACAGGCTTGGTTTTGGTTTTGAGCTTGCTTTATGACTGCAGTAACTTACCTCTTTGTGTATATTATATATTTTTAAAATGTCCTTCTTTCTGAATAGTCTGTCCTCCAGGTGGCTTTTTTCCTCTTAGTTTGCTTTGCCTTCTTTTCTTAGATGTCTTGTAATCTTTGGGAGCCTACTGGGGAAGAGGGATGAGATCACGTGTTTAGTATGCAGCCCAACCATTCCCTTAACGTCTGTTGTCAGTTCAATTCCACAGTCCCTACTGTTCCTGATGTCCCCCCAAGCCAGAGACTCTCTGTTTTACCATCTGGGGAGAACCAACATCCCGTATTTTCTAGAGTTCAGAGTGAAAGAGGCACCTGAGCAGTTCTTAGCTGGGGCGAAGGGACAGAAAGAGGTAGGAGCACTGGGCAGCTGACAGATTCTTAAATGGATTTTCAACTAATCTTCCCTACTTTGGCCTTTGAAGGATTTTTTATGTTTCAGTGTATATTGGCTAGTCCCTTTGTTGGTTTAGAATTCAAGTGTTTTATAGACGCCAGGTCTTTTACTTCTTGTCCTTCTTCTTCCCAGCTTCCAAAATTTTACTGCTTTGTACCCTCTCCTATTCTCTCTATCCCTTCGGATTTATGCCTGTAAGAAATATTTTTAGTAGGACTTCTGATACTGTATAAACGGCTGCCTAGTTCATCTCCATTATTTATTCCTATATCACTGTCTCTCACAGATTCTGATGACCTGCATCAGAATCAACAAGGATGGCTTGTTAAAAAGGAGTTTTCTTGCAACTCACCCTCAGGCCCAGGAATAATGTATTTTTTACAAGAAACTTGAATAGGTTTTTTGTATGCTTAAATTTGAAAACCATTGCCCTAGGCCAGTGGTCACTAAAACTGACTGACTGTAGGAATCACCGGGGGTTGTCTATAAACATACAGACTCCGAGGCCCTACTCCTACATATGCTATTTTAGTAGACCTGCTGGGTCCTAGAGTCTGCATTTTTAAAAATCTCACCTAGTTGTGATGGTCAACCGGTTTGGGCAAATCACTGTCCCTCACTAATAATGTGGTTTGGATTTATTTCCTAATTGGCCTTTTACCTTTTATTTCTCAATATTTTATATTTGAAAATGTTCAAATCTATAGAAAAGTTGAAAGATAGGGCAAGAAACACCTGTATATCTTTCACATAGATTCATGAATTATTAACATATATACTTTTTTTTGTTAAACCACTTAAAAGTTGACAAAGTAGACATAACATTTAACTTCTTAACACTTAAGCATGTAGCTCCTACAATGACATTCTCCTACTTAGCAAATATTGTTATAACACCTAATAAACTTAATATTAATAAAAATTATTTTACCTAATCATCAGGCCGTATTCAAATCACTTCAAATTGTTGTTATCAGTTGCCCTCAAATAGATTCCGACATATGGCGACCCTGCGTGGACAAAGTAGAACTGCATCGTAGGGTTTTCAAAACTGTGATCTTTTGGAAATAGATTGTCAGGCCTATCTTCAGAGGTGCCTCTGGGTGAGTTCAAATCACCAACCTTTCAACTAGTAGTCAAGCACTTAACCATTTGCACTGCCCAATTGCTGGCCTTGTCGCGGCTTTAACCAATAAGTAGAAGGTGTGACTTCCTGGGACTTCTGAGCCTAGGTCGAGAGTGCTGGTAGCCTCTTGGAATGCTTCTCCTTGGACCTGGTTTCCATGCTGAAAGGAGACCCAAGCATCCATATAGAAAGCCATGTGCAGGAGAACCAAGGCCCCTGGAAGACAATTGCAGCTTAGCTCCCAGCTGTGGCCAGCATCAACCGTCACTCACAGGATGCAGACATCTGGGATTTTCCAGCCATCCCAGCATCCTAGCAATACTATGTAAAGCAGAATTTCAAAAAATTCTAAAAAGTAAGAAACTGTGATGATTTTATCTACTACATTTTAGAATAGCTTTTTTTCTTTTTATGCAGCAGTCAATAGGTAAAACATATGCTTTGCAATGTATTAGTCACAATCTATAATAGAGTCTTATAGGAAACTATAGTACAAAAATATTCTGGTAGAAAGGAACAGAAAATATATAGATTTAAGACAATGCCTGAAATACAGTGATTTGACTGAGCTGTTATTCATATATACCAACAGAATAATTAAAAATATATTTTTACCAAAATGGGATCACCTTTAAATAGTATTTTGTAGCCTGATTCTATAGTTTAAAAATATATTTCCATGTCAATAATTATAAATCATATATTATCATTTTTAATTGCTGCTAAATATTCTATTGTGTGAATGAACCATGGTTAACATTATTTCTGACTACATAGGGTCTTCCTGGAACCCCAGTGGCACAGTGGTTAAGAGCTTGGCTACTAACCAAAAGGTCGACAGTTCAAATCCACCAGGCCCTTGGAAACACTATGGGCCAGTTCTACTCTGCACTATGGGGTCACTATGAGTCAGAATTGACTAGATGGCAACAGGTTTGGTTTTTTTGGTTAGAGTCTTCCCAGATTTTTATTATTGTAAACACAATGACAACATAATAAACATAATTCTGAACATTTCTCTTCTTATTTCCTTGAAAAATTGATGAGTCTAAGATCATGAATATTTTTAAGTTTTTGGATATATATTTCCAAATTGCCTTCCATGGAAGTCTGTAACAATTTTTGCCCTCAACAGCTATGCACGCAGGTCTTACTTTCCTACGTGGTACACTTCTATGTGATACAAATTAATAATAAATACATGAATATCCATGATCTTTATCTAAAACGAAAGTGAAGCATCACCCTTCTTCTAACCTCCCTTCAAGCCGACATATAAATTGCTTGGGTTTGCTCAAATAGATTGGCTTAAATATATGCCACTCAAATTACTTCTCAAGATGTACACAACTCCCAAGTCCCCACTGTTTGCAGAGCCAATTTGAATCTTCTTGTCAATACCCACGCAGTATTCTAAAGAGCACGGCAGTTCTGTATTTACCCTCGCAAGATATCTTAGAAGTGTCTGCTCTCAGCTGCAGCATACCTTCCTCCTCTGAGCTGCAGAATCCCCAAGCTGGGTTTGACATGAAATGTGTCCTCACGCGGTGTGGATACCATAACATTGTCCTGGGACTTATTGAAAACAAAATTAAAGGGGCATAAAGGCATAGAAAGGTCTGCTAATATGAATTTCATCCCAAAGCTAGGCTTTGAAGCATCTGTAGCATCATTTTTTGGCTCCCATCAGATAAGGAGAAGTCAAAATTCTGATAATTAATTATGCTGCGTTTTGTTAGTTTTATCATCTCTTATCTCAGGAATTGCTACAGATTGCCTTACCAGGAAACGAGACTACCCCCGAGCATATTTTGCCCCCATCTCTGGGATTTCCCCAGTTTGGATTTTCTGGTGGATTTCTGCCATCTGGATGACAGTTGAGACCTTTCCCCAGTGCTGGAAAAACAAAACCGAAACTGAAAACGAACTTTGCGAGAAGGTCAGGGTACAATAATAAAGAAAGCAGCACAAGAAGGCAAATTACAAGAAGAAAGAGAAACTAATGAAGAGTTTTAAAAATCTATAATCTTATGTTAGTTCTTTACATTTTCTTCTTTAACAAAATAAGACAAATTACTAACACAGACCACTTGGGACAAACCCAATACCATGACCTTTTATGATTAAGAAGTGAGATGTTGACAGCACGAGCTATCTGGTCACAAGAAGGAAAGAATCAGGAACTAGGGCTGCCCTTTTAGTCTCTGTTATTCTCCCTACCACGTGAGGGGACGTGGGGGCAAAGCAAGGCGGGGGAAAAGATCCTAAGACAGAGTCTGAACTCCTCCTAGAGAGGCAGGGTGACTCACAGCTAATTGCGTCAGTCTTAACACCTTTCCATGAAGGAGCCACACAGATCTCTAGGTAATCTCATGCTCACTGTAGAGATGGGGATAAAACCCTGTTTAAAAACACAATCCCGCAGAGGCGGAAGGCATCACAGAACCCACTTTTATTTTCTTCTCCACTCATCTCTGATAATTCAGTCTGGGTAATTTGGAGTCTTTCCCTTCTTTGCTGAGAAAAATAAGGAAGGAAAGGGGACCTGTAGGATATTAACACCCACCTGAGGTCTTCAGCTAAATGAAACCACAGTCTCAGAGGGCATGATTTGAAGTATTTTTTTAGTTGGAAATGGCTTTCCTGTTTTTCTTTTGCTTGTGTTAATCCTTATATTTTTGTTTTATTTTATTGTGCTAAAATACACACAACAAAAAATTTGCCATGTTAACCATTTTTAAGTGTACAATTCAGTAGCATTAACACATTCATCATGTGTTACAACCATCACCACTATCCGTTTCCAGAAGTTGTTTTATCACCCCAGACAGAAGCTCAGCATCCCGTGAGCAATAACTCTCCCTTCCACCCCAGCCCCTGGTAATCATTATAATCCTTATACTTTCCCCATCCCCAGCTTTTTTGTTTTTAAGAGTTGAAGAACTTCAGATTTACTAGTCTGACAGAGACTGGAGGAACCCCCGAGACTATGGCCCCGGGACACCCTGCTAACTCAGCACGGAAGCTACCCCTGACGTCCACCTTTCAGCCAAGGATTAGACAGACCTATAAAACAACAGTACATGTGAGGAATGTGCTTCTTAGTTCAATCAAGCATACAAGATCAAATGGGCAACACCTGCCCAAACGCAAAGACGAGAAGGCAGGAAGGGACAGGAAAACTGGATGAATGGACACGGGGAGCCAGAGGAGGAAAGAGAAGGGGAGAGTGGTGAAACATTACCGGGATTTGCAACCAATGTCACAAAACACTTTGTGTATAAATTTGTGAATAAGAAACTAATTTGCGCTGTAAACGTTTGCCTAAAACACAAAAAAATTTTTAAAAAAAGGAATTGAAGAACTTACCTCAGGTGTGGAAAGAAACACATATGAACTGAGATTTTCTAGAACATAACTTTAAAACTCTTTATTAAAGTCATTGGTCATAGTCTCCAAGGCCCTCCATAGTCTGCCTTCTGACTATTCTCCAAACTTACCTCCTCCCACTCTTCTGCTCTGAAGAGGTTCTTTGATGCCTTAATGCTCCAGGATCATTCCTGCTCTGCGCTTTGAAAGTCCTGTGCTATCCAGGTTGAAGACTCTGCTTCTCCTCCTTGTTCTTCTCACGATCCTCTCTTTGTTGTCATTTAGATTTTAGCTCTTGTGTTCTCGTTTCAAAATAGTTTTCCTTCTCATCCTCTGGGCAAATTATAATTTTTAAAAATTTATGTCATGATTCTCATCCAAATACCAAATGAATAGGTCAAAGATTTATTTAACCCATTAATAAGGGAACCAGAAAGATGATAAAGCTGGTTCCAAGGAAAATTTGAGGAACAGGTGATTATATATCATTCAGGAAAGGTATACTGAAATAAATTTGCTATATTAAAGACAAAGCTGGTTATAACCTACAGGACAATGCTGTTGCTGTTAGCTGCTGTCGAGTTCGCCCTGGCTCACAGCAACCCCATGAAAAACAGGATAGGACCATTGTGATCCATAGGGTCTTCACTGGCTGATTTTCAGAAGTAGACGTCCAGGTCTTTCTTCCTAGTCTGTCTTAGTCTGGAAGCTCCATTGAAACCTGTTCAGCATCATAGCAACACACAAGCCTCCAGTGACAAACGAGTGCTGGCTGTGCTTGAGGTGCATTGACCAGGAATCGAACCTAGGTTTCACACGTGAAGGCAAGACTTCTACCACTGAACCACCAACGCCTCTATAGGCCATTAAAACAGTGTAATTTGGTGTTATCTTCATTACCAGATAGAATCCATTGGTATTGCTACTGAACAATAATCTTCATGTTAATATGTTACTTTATAAGGTCTGGCCCTGATCATTAGCAAATAGCAAGCCAAACAAAGATACATGCCTTAGAGATCAAATTGACAACAGCAACTCAAAAGATTAGATAGGAACCTTAGGGGGCAGTGAGTTTATGCTAATGGGGGAGGAACGACTCAGAAAAGGAGGATGTGAATGGTTGCACAACTCAAAGAATGTAATCAGTGTCACTGAATTGTACATGTAGAAACTGTTGAATTGGTGTACGTTTTGCTGTGTATATTCTCAACAACAATAAAAATAAAATTAAAAAGAAAAAGAAAACACAACAGAGGCTCCTGGACAGAGCTGGAGAAAAATATAGAAAAAAATTCTAACTCACAAAAAAAGACCAGACTTACTGGCCTGACAGAGACTGGAGAAACCCTGGGAGTATGGCCCCCAGACACCCTTCTAGCTCAGTAATAAAGTCACTCCCAAGGTTCAACATTCAGCCAAAGATTAGACAGCCCCATAAAACAAAACAAGACTAATGGGGTATGGCAGTCCAGGGACAAGGACTAGAAGGCAGGAGGGGACAGGAAAGGTGGTAACAGGGAACCCAAGGTTGAGAAGGGACAGTGTTGACATGGCGGGGGATTGTTAACCATTGTCATAGGGTAATATGTGTACTAACTGTTTAATGAGAAACTATTTGTTCTGTAAACCTTCGTCTATAGTAAAATTTAAAAAAAAAAAAAAGATACATCCCTTAGAGAATTGAATAACTCTTGGGTGGGTCTGTTAAACATTGGTCCAGTATAACATCAAAAGGACATGCAGTATGATGTGTATGATTTTTCTTAACACAGGATGGAGAAGGAGAGCTCTCCTCCAAATTACCCTCCTTTATTTCTTTTTTAATTGCACTCACTATTATGTGAAATCATCATCTCATTTGTTTTTATTTGGTTTCTTGTTAATGGCCCATCTCTCCACTGTAACATATGTTACCTAAGAGCAGGGTATTTTTCTTTCTTATTTACTCCTATTTCCTGAGCCCTCAAAACAATGCCTTGCACACTAGGAGCTCAACAATATTTTAGTGAAAGTGCAGAACGCATAAAAATGAGCAAGCAGAGGGAACTGAGTATCTGATTGAAAAAGTAAAGCTTGCACAAATGAAGAAAACATTGGGAAATCGAAGGCAATATATAGTGGTGCTGAGTAAATGTACACGAAGTGCTTCAGGAGGACTGCCAAGATGGTAAGGTCCCCAGAAAAATATTATGACTTCCAAATGTTGACAATATAACAAATATATCAGAAATATTTATGGCTAAATTTGATGCAAAAAAAAAGCTCTATAATGATAGAAACCCTATTAAATGGCATTTGCAGAAAAGTATACAGCACCTTTAAATACTTATGTTGCCGAATTTTTATTATGGTGTGCAATGTTTATTTTGAAGAAACCCTGGTGATGCAGTGGTTAAAGTGCTCGGCTGCTAATGGAAAGGACAGCAGTGCAAACCCACAAGCTGCTCTGAGGGAGAAAGATGTGGCAGTCAGCTTCTGTAAAGATTAACCAAACCCATTGCTGTTGAGTCGATTCCGACTCATAGCAACCCTATAGGCCAGAGTAGAAGTGCCCCATAGGGTTTCCAAGGAGCGTCTAGTGGATTTGAACTGCCAGCCTTTTGGTTAACAGCCAAACTCTTCACCACTGCACCATGCGGGCTCCACCATAAAGATTATAGCCTTGGACACCCTATGGGGCAGTTCTACTCTGTCCTATAGGGTTACTATGAGTTAAAAATCAACTTGATACCAATCGGTTTGGCTTAACCCTTATTTTCAGAGGCTATTACAGGTGAAAATCTAGATGCAAAGGAAAAGTGTACTTAAAAAAAAAATCTATTTATCGAATACCTTTTTTGTTCAAGCAGATTGCATCTCATGGTAGCTTGTGAGATCTGGCCTCTGTTTTTTAAGAAAACCCCTTTTTCCTACTCTGAAGAATGGCAGGCGGGTCCTAGTCATTTATGAACTTGAAAAAGGCAGAGCAGTTTCCCACGGTGGCAAAAAAAAAAAAAAAAAAAGAGCTCTCACTCCCTTTCTCTTATTTTAGTCTGAGTCAAGACTGGCTGAGAGACGCAATCCAAATTCCCCAGAATGTGGAGCAGTGAAGAGTTTTCACTCTTTCCCTCCCCCAATAAAATGATGACACTTTTCCCACTGGCGTTTTCTTCTCTATTGTGCTTTTTCTGCTTTTGGTTCTTATCATCCTAGGAACTAGTTCACAGATATCTGAAAACAGCAGGGAAAAAGAGAGGAGATTTTGTAAGATACACAGTTCTTTATGAATATTTTCAGCCTTCCCCCCAAAAGAGAGACAAAGAAAAGAAATGTTAGGTTGATAAGCCTATTTGGAGGGGAAGGGATAAATACAAAGTAACACATTTTATCCAATTCAAAGTTCTTAACAATTTAAAATGTGTGTGTGTGTGTGTGTGTGTGTGTGTGTGTATAGAAATAAGTGGGAATCATGATGGCGGTAATTATTTCTTTAATTCCTGCTTAGTTTTGCAGTCTTGAAAAGCAAAGTAAGCATCATTTAATTTAACTCATCTGGAATTGTGCAGGTGGACCTGAGTTTGTCAGAGAAAAAGTAATAAACACAATGGAAAACTGCCACCAAAAGAGAAGAATTTGCATTTCTTTCCATGTATCACGATTTGAAAAAAAAAAAAAAAAAATTTTCTGATTATATGGGGGACAGTTAGTATCAAGCTTTTCTACTGAACTTTTATTTCCAAAAAAAGAAAGACACAGAAATTTCCAAGCTCTTTAGGAATTGTTTTATGGTACTTACTCATTGACAAGACAGATCTGTGAATAATGCTTAGTTTATTTTTAAGAAACTAAAAAGCTTTTTATAGGATCTCAAGACAATCTTCAACAAATGAAAAAGCAAACTGGAGATAAATTGCAACAGTATGATTTTTATATAAGTTTGAAGACATGCAAAATGAAGGATTATTTTTAAAGGATACTTACCTACTTAGTAAAATTATTATAAAGGCAAGGAAACTGTGTCACAAAATTCAGGCTAATTAACATGTCTTGGGGAAAAGCGGCAATGTAATCGTGGAAGGCCAACAGGGAGCTTCCAATATATTTGAAATAGTCCGTTTCTGAAGCTGTTTGGTGGGATGTTAATTTTACATTATATTATTTATATTGTACTCTATTATGCTATATATGGAGCCCTGGTGGCGCAGTGGCTAAGAGCTATGGCTCCTAACCAAAAGGTCGGCAGTTCTAATCCACCAGGTGCTCCTTGGAAACCCTATGGGGCAGTTCTACTCTGTTCTATGGGGTTGCTATGAGTTGGAATTGACTCAATGGCAACAGGTTTGGTTTGGTTTATTCTATATGTATATATGCTTGGATGGGGCAAACAGTTAAGCTCTTGGCTACTAACCAAAAGACTGGCAGTTCAAATCCACCCTGAGATGCCTTGGAAGAAAGGCCTGATGATCTATTTCTGAAAAGTCACAGCCACTGAAAACCCTATGTGCGGTTCTACGCTGAAACACATGGGGTATATACGCTTATGTGACAAAATAATTCACAAATTTTTAAAAATGCGTATGTTTCTATTTCTAATGACATAGTACACTAACAATCCTGAACTTCTCTACCTATAAACAGTAAAAAGTGCCACACAGAATTTTGTTTTTTAAATGGATGGACTAATATCTAAAAATGTAGGGGCTCCCTGCTCCCCATGGCCGGGAGCAAAGCAGAAGCCGAAAACCCCAGAAGGGATGAGAAAACTAAGTGTGCAGCATAGCCTGGGCTCCACTGTGGGAATCACTCAGGTGGCTGGGAGTCTCAGGCACCTGCGCAGGGCAGGAGGAGAAATCTGAACCCACTCCCGTAAAGCCGGGACTTTGGTAATACTGTTGTTGCTGTCGTGTGCCACAGAGTTGGTTCTGACCGCCTAGCGACCCGTATATGACAGAGTAGAACTGCCCCAGAGGGTTTCCAAGACTATAATCTTTACGGGAGCAGATCACCAGGTCTTTCTCCAGCAGAGCAGCTGAGTGGGTTTGAACTGTCAACCTTTCGGTTAGCAGTGGAGCGCTTAACCATTGTGCTGCCAAGACTCCTTTTGGTAGTACTATGCCTACAAACAAGGAACCCTGGTGGCACTTTGGTTAATGTGCTTGACTGCCAATCAAAAGTTCTGCAATTCAAAACCACCAGCAGCTCCGGGGGAGAAAAATATGGCAGTCTGCTTCCATAAAGATGTAGAGCCTTGGAAACACTGTGGGGTTGCTATGAGTTGGAATCCACTCAAAGACCACAGGTTTGGTTTTGATTTATGTCTATAAAAATAAGATGATTTACAAGTAAACCCCTTCAGCAATGGTAGACCAAAAAGAAAACTGTCTAGTCTCTATGTTTTAGTTCTCAAACAATAAATCCATGGGATTCAGCGAAGACAAACCTGCCCACACGAGCCTAGAATGACACATCTATGTGGTCCCAAAGTACCCCAAGGAGAGCCTCATTAAAGGGTAATGCAGGGCCCCTTGGCCCTAGCAAAGGTCAGTGTGATTCTCCCTCAGCCCAGTACTCATGGAATTTATGCAGAGAATTCAGATTTCTTAATTATCAAAACACATACATGCACACACATACAAGGAAATACGCATCAGCAACCACAACAACACTAAAACCAGGAAAGACTTCAGATATTGGAATAATTAGATACTGAATATAAAGTGTATTTACTATGTATAAAGATATAAACCAACCCATTGCGTTTACATCAATTCCAACTCATAGTGACCCAACAGGACAGAGAAGAACTGCACCATAGGGTTTCCAAGGAGCAGCTGGTGGATTCTAACTGCCGACCTTTTGGTTAGCAGCTGTAGATCTTAACCACTGCCACCAGGGTTTCCTATACATTTCCAGAGAGAAAAAAAAAGTATTGTCACAGACAAAGCATATAGAATCTCAATATGGGACTTCGGACTTCTCAATAGCACGACAACTCGAAAATTCTAAACACAGCTTTCAAAATTCAAAAGGAAAATTCCATAGATACCTAAGCAGCCAAACTATCCCAACCAGTGTGGAGACATTTTTTAGACATAGAAGTCTCAAAAAATTTACCTCCCTCGCACTCTTCCCCTGAAACCCTTTGGAGAATGTAGTCTACCGATACAAGGAAATAAACCAAGAAAGAGGAAGTCCTGGCATGAAAAATAATTGATCCAATACAGGCTCACAATGAGGGGAATCCCAAGGACGGTGCAGAGGGGAGATTCCAGGGTGGAGGCTGTGAATCAGGTAAAGGAGCACCCAGCGTGCTCTGGAGTAGGCTTCATGTCTCTGGGAGGGACTTCTGCAGAAAATGAAACAGAGAATATCAGACCATCTGATGTGGAGAGAAGAGTTCTAGAAAACTGGCAAAGGGTTTGGGGCTGTATCATGTATACGTACGTAGAAAACACAGCAAATGAAAAGAAAGAAGGCAGTTACTAGTCTAACAGAAACAAAAAACATGTAGAGAAACGGAAATCAGCCACGGTTCCCCGCCTGCCTCAGTTGTGAACAGAACTTACTTGGCAATAAGGACGCAAACACGAGGGTGGGATGGGAAATAATTTCTGGGGACCGAGGAAGGACAGAGGGGGCACTGAGTCTGAAGTCAAGAGATAATGCCTCAGGCTGAAAAAATCAAAAAGTAGCAACAAAACATATTACTTAGAGAGGAAGTAATAATTACCAAATTAATCACCTAAAAGAGGTGAAAATTCATGCCTGGGGTGGGGGGTAGAGAAGAGGAAGGCGGACTGCTATTTTTCTTTACAAACCTCAGAGAGTTTTAAGATGTTCTAAAACCAGCACTTTCCAACAGAAAGGTGAGGATAGCCACATATGCAGGTGTAAATTTTCTAGTAAATTTTACCAAAAACAAAAAGTAAAAAGAAACAAGTGAAATCACTCTTAATATATTTTATTTAACCCAGTAAACCCAAAATACCATCATTTCAACATGTAATCATTACAAAAAAATACTGAAGACATAGTTTACATTTTTTTGCACTAACTGTGAAACCAAGGATGTATTTTACTCTCAAACCACTTCTCAGTGAGCACTGGTCACTTTTCAAGTGCTCAGTAGCCTCACAAGACTAGGGCTACCTCATTCGACAGGACAGCTCCAAACTATGCACACTGATATTTTTGATAAAGAAAAGAAACGTAGAGGAGCACTGGTGTGGACAGGGTCTGAGAAGCGCGTATCCTGTGAAGGCAGAAACACACTAATGTCTTCAAAACAAGGCACCGAATAATTGAAAAGATCAGAAAAAATGGAACTTCCTTGAGAAAGCTCCATATGAAAGTGAAATTGCAGATCTTTCATTTACCACCAGAGCATGGGACCTCGTCCCCCATATGGACTACTCTTTAAAAGTTATGCCTCTTTTATTTTTACAGCCACCCTAGAGGTAGATGCTATAATTATTCCCATTCCTTACAGATAAGGTCGCTATGAGTCAGAATCAACTCCACGGCAATGGCAAGTTATGGGTTACAGATAAAGAAAGGAATGCATAGAGAAGTGGCTTGCCCAAATTTATTAAGTTAATAAGTAGCAAAGCTGGGTTTTGAATCCAGGCGGTCTGACACCACTAATCACAAGCTCCTCCACAGTGTTCTTGGAGGGGAGAACATCAGAATGAGGGGATGAGGTTCATTGAAGATGGTAAATGTCTACATAAGTATGTTACTCTCCTAGGTGTGAATGTAATGCTCACCCATATAACAGTGAAAAGACTATCGAGATGCTTTTGCCTGTTATTTTTGCCTAAGTAATTCAGAACAAATATTCTCATATTAACAATTTTAAGTAACTTATGCCTTTGACTAAATTAACTCGGCTTTAGAGTATACAGCCATTCAAAATAAGTTTGGAATGGAAGGTTATATTCCTCAAGAAACTATCAGTGTCTTTCAGGGGTTTTGCAGTTAGATGGATCTTTGATAACTAATGAATTCAGTGTTACAGTTTAATACAACTGTACTAACCAAAAGGTTGGTGGTCAAATCCACCCAGAGGTGCCTCAGAAGAAAGACCTGGCGATCTACTTCTGAATGATCACAGCCATTGAAAACCCTATGGCGTGCAGTTCTACTGTGAAACAAAAGGGATTGCCATGAGTCAAAGTTAACTCGACAGCAACTGGTTTGGTTTTTCAATTGGTCATCTATTGCTCTGCAACAAATTATCTCATAGTGTCTTAAAACAACAAACATGTTACCTCACGTCTCTGTGGGTCAGGAATCCAGGTGTAGCTCAGTGGTCCTCTGGTTCAGGGACTCACAAGGCTGCAATCAAGGTGCCAGCCTGGGCTGTGTTCATGTCCGGGCTTGACTGGGGAAGGATCTGCTTCCAAGCCCCCTCACGTGGCTGCCGGCCGGCCTCAGGTCCTCACGTGGCTGCCGGCCGGCCTCAGGTCCTCACGTGGCTGCCGGCCGGCCTCAGGTCCTCACTGGCTGTTGGCTGGAGACATCAGTTCCTTGCTGCATGCGTCTCTCTGTAGGGCTACAGACAACGTGGCAACTTACTTTCTCCAGAATTAGGGCTGGGGTGGGGGCAGCCCAAGCGAGACAGAAGTCACAATCTTTTTGTAACCTAATCTAACAAGTGACATTCATCATATTTGTATTCTACTCCTTAGAAGTGAATCACGAGAGCCAGTCCACACTCAAAGAGAGGAGATTCCAAAAGGGCATGAACACCAGGAGGCAGGAATCATTGGGGGTCAGTCTAGGGACTGCCAACCACAATGGCAAACGGTTATTCAACACTTCGCTCTTGGAAAGATTCTGCTTGTTCTTCCATCATTTGTTCACTCACTCAGAACTTTTTGAGCACCTACTTTGTACCAGGAGCCCTGGTGGCACAGTAGTTGAGTGTTTGGCTGCTAACCAAAAGGTCAGCAGTTCAAATCCACCAGCTGCTCCTTGGAAACCCTATGGGGCAGTTCTACTCTATCTACAGGGTTGCTACAAGCTGGAATCAATTCAACGGCCGTTTAAAGTCAGCTAGGGTCCAGACATTGAGAGCATCAACAATACCTGCCACACTGGGCATAGCTAGAAGCTAGATTCCAATAAGAAAGAATAGATAATGAAGAGACTTTTATGCTAAGCAAAGGAATTTGAACTTTGCTTACACGGAGCTTTTTAAATGTCTTAAGAAAGGGGTAAGAGAAACAAATTTCATTTTATAAAATCGACTTGACAGCAGCGGGTATAGGACTTGTACCAAGCCCTAAAAACCTGGGGAGCAAATCAGATATTCTCATGGCCTCTGTAAAATCTACCGTCTAGTGTCCTCAAAATTAAACACCTAAAAGATTTCCATCAAAAAGAATGAAGTGTTTTAAACAGCATGAAAACATGTTTCAGGAGCTTTCTATCTCACTAATGGCTTTTTCTTAACTTCAACTCTTGTAAATCAAATACTGATGACCTTTCAGGAAGATGAAGAATCACCCCATCTTCCCTACGACGTAGCTGTTATAGCCCCTTGCTTGGGCCTGCAGCTCTCCTGCCTCATCGAGAGCCTGTGTGATTTACTTTGACTTCTTTCCTGACAACAGCATAAGGCCTACAGATCAGAAATTTCAGCTCATCCAGCTGTGGAAAGAGAAGCTACTCAGGAATTTAGCTGTTTGACTGGCCCTCTCAAACTATAAACTCACAGAAAATTCTCTGAGGTCAGTTTGCATGATCACATTTTCTCCTCTAACAAGAAAGCTTGATGACTTTTTTGATACGAATTGGAACCAGGATGATTTCATTTATTGCTAAAGAAATAAAGACATATCAGTGATTGAAGGACCTGCAAATTTTATTTCTAGAGTTCTTAAAGTTCTTCCTGTTATCCTTATGGTTCCTCTGAGTATTAATCTCCCTTCGCAATGAATACTTCATACATCACCAGCTGTTTTTCAAGACATTGGTCTTAATAGGTTTTATTTTGTTTTAGAGATCATAACATCTTCAGAATTTCTTAAAATCACCAATTTAAGTAAACAATAGCTTCACACACACACACACACACACACACACGCTGCTTGCTCCTTGTTCACCTGATAAAGGTCTAATCAAACCTGTCTCGGCCTGATTTATTTTCTACTTACTTGGGTTTCCATAATCTGAGTCTTTCAAGATGGCAGAAGAGAATGCTTCAAATGCATCATAACAAATTAAAGCAGATCATTAAGCTTGTTAAATACACATCAGTGGATATATGTGAAGCTAGTTTATGTTGCAAATCACTTAGCTTAATTGCAGAAAAGAACACTGATATAACTAATTAAAAGAAATATGTTTTATAAGAGCTAATTGACCAGGTCCCAATGCATTACAACTTTATAAAATTCACTAAAACTCGAGAAACTCTCTGTCCCTGACTCCAACAGTAGCTTTAATTTTGAATGACTTAATATTTGTTAGCATTGTTAAAGTTCTCAAAGTTGCCACCAGAGTGATACACCCATACCCATTCATAGCTTGGCAAATCACTTCTACAGATTATGGCAATGAATGATTGTCTTTGCTACCTGGGCAATTTAAAATGTTTGTCTCCACTTCAATAATAAGTATACCTTAAGAACACACGCTCTTGTTCCCAAATAAGCGAGATACAGATAATCTCATTCTGAAGATGTGCTAATGGATCCTGAAATATAAGGATTCAGTGTACTGTGATTTGTTAATAATAAACATTGTCTATAAAATCATTTCGTTGTTTTCTTAAAATTAATGATAATTGATGAGTGAAAGCATTTGTAGCAAATGTGGGTTCTAGAACCACAAGCTTTTGAAACACAGAACATTTCAAAAGAAAAATAATGCAGAACTCAATGACCTCAAAAAGTGAGAGAACTTTGGGGTTTATTTGGGAACTACATGGGGAGGGTGGGTTGGTAAATATTTGCATTAAAAAAAAAAAAAACTCATTGCATTCGAGTGGATTCAGACTCATAGCAACCCTATAGGATGGAGTAGAACTGTCTCACAGGGTATCCGAGGAGTGGCTGGTGGATTCCAACGGCCGACCTTTTGGCTAGTAACCGAGCTCTTAACCACTGCGCCTCCAGAGCTCCAGGGAGCTAGAATTATAACTAGGTTGATTTCAGTAATTGTAAAATAAATACGTGGACTGAAAATTTTATTTCTAGGGTTCTATTTCCCATAGAAATTCACCGCACAAAGATACATGTGTAAGGATATTTATTGCTGCGTTATTTGCAAATGCAAAAGACATTTTAAAAATGAAAAATGTGAAGGACACTTAAATCTCTATTAGTGGGAGAATAATTACAATTAGTGGTAAATTCCTCTTACAGAAAACTTTGCAGCTGTTACAGAAAAGGAGGTAGAGCTCTATGTACTGACCAAGCAGAATCTTTTATTAATGGAAAAAACATACATTGCAAAATATGTATTAATGTGTCTTCTTAAAATAAACATAATATATTATTGTCTTATTAAAAATAAGTAAGTATATTAAATACTATATCATTAAAATACTTATGTGTACAGAAAAAAATGTAAAGGATACAAGTCAGCTATTAAGAGCAGCTAACTTTGTGGGGAGGACTAGAGAAAGACTAGTAGTTAACTTTCACTTTCTTCACGTTATATTGTTTGATATGGTTTTTTTTTTTTTTTTTACAAAAGTACAGATTACTTTTGCATTACTCTATTTGATCCCCAGGGCTTCATTTTTTCTATATTGGGGTCTTGTAGCTTGTTCATGGCCCAGAGTCCGTTAACTGGGGAGAAGACAGTCTCTTTAACAAATGGTGCTGGCATAACTGGATATCCGTCTACAAAAAACTGAAACAAGACCATACCTCACACCATGCACAAAAACTAACTCAAAATGGATCAGAGACTTAAATATAAAATCAAAAACAATAAAGATCATGGAAGAAAAAACAGGGACAATGCTAGGAACGCTAACTAATACATGGCATAAACACAATACAAACCATAAGTAACAATACACAAACACCAGAAGAGAAACTAGATAACTGGGAGCTCCTAAAAATCAAACACTTACGCTCAGTAAAAGACTTCACCAAAAGAGCCAAAGACAACCTACAGACTGGGAAAAAATTTTTGGCTACCACAAATCAGATCAGTGTTTAATCTCTAAAATCTACAAAATACTGCAAAACCTCAACAACAAAAGGACAAACAATGCAATTAAAAATGGGCAAAGGATATGAACAGGCACTGTGCCAAAGAAGACATTCAGGGGGCTAACAGACACATGAGGAAATGCTCATGATCATTAGCCATTAGAGAAATGCAGATCAAAACTACAATGAGATATCATCTCACCCCAACAAGGCTAGCATTAACCCAAAAAACACAAAACGATAAATGCTGATGAGGTTGTGGAGAGACTAGAACACTTATACACTGTTGGTGGGAATGTAAAATGGTATAATCACTATGGAAATCGATTTGGCACTTCCTTAAAAAGCTAGAAATAGAAGTACCATACGATTCAGCAATCCCACTCCTTGGAATATATCCTAGAGAATTAAGAGCCATCACACAAATAGATATATTCATACCCATGTTCATTGCAGCATTGTTCATGATAGCAAAAAGATGGAAACAACCTAGATGCCCATCAATGGACGAATGGATAAACAAATTATGGTATATTCACACAATGAAATACTACGCAAAGATAAGGAACAACGATGAATCCGTGAAACATCTTATGACATGGAGGAATCTGGAAGGTATCATGTGGAGTGAACTTAGTCAGTCGCAAAAGGACAAATATTGTATAAGACCACTATTATAAAAACCCAAAAAAAGGTTTAAACTCAGAAGACAACATTCTTTGATGGTTACTAGGGTGGGGAGGGAGGGAGAGGGGTATTCACTGACTAGAAAGTAGACAAGAATTATCTTAGCTGAAGGGAAGGACAGCAGATACTATAGGGGAAGTCAGCACAATTGGACTAAACAAAAGCTAAGAACTTTCCTGAATACAACCAAACACATCAAGGGACAGAGTAGCAGGGGCGGGAGTCTGGGGACCATGCTTTCAGGGGACAGCTATGTCAATTGGCATAATAAAGTTTTTTAAGAAAGTGTTCTGCATCCCAGCTAGCGAATGGCCATCTAAGATGCATCAGTTGGTCCCAACCCACCTGGAGTAAAGGATAATGAAGAAAACCAGGGACACAATGAAAGTATTAGCCCAAGAGACAGAGAGGGCCACATAAACCAGAGATTTTGTCAGCTTGAGACCAGAAGAACTAGATGGTGCCCGGCTACCACAAAGACTGCCCTGACAGGGAACAAAACAGACAGTCCCTGACGGAGCAGGAGAAAAGTGGGATGCAGAACTCAAATTCTAGTAAAAAGACCAGACTTAATGGTTTGATTGAGTTTCAAGGGACCCTTGAAGACGTGGCCCCCGGGCTCTCTGTTAGCCCAAAACTAAAACCATTCCTGAGGTCAACTCTTCAGGCAAAGATTAGACTGGACTATGGGACATAAAACAATACTCGTGAAGAGTGTGCCTCTTAGCTCAAGTAGATACATAAGACTCCTGTCCAGAGGTGAGATGAGAAGGCAGAGAGGGTCAGGAGCTGGTTGAATGGACATGGGAAATCCAGGGTGGAAAAGAAGAGTGTGCTGTCACAGTATAGGGAGAGCAAGTAGGGTCACAAAACAATGTATGTATAAATTTTTGTATGAGAGACTAACTTGAATTGAAAACTTCCACTTAAAGCACAACAATAAAAAGGAACAAAAAAGAAGTGAACTTTATTTTTAATTGACTTAGGTTCAAACTTCAGAAACAGTATTAAACACTCCCACACAAAAGACACCGCTGTTCTGTGGGTCGGAGGGTGCAAAAAAGATGAGGGTTTCCGTAGAGCGTGTTTGTGTATTTAGCAGTAGACGTGTGAAGAAAGGAAATAGTCGGAAGCTAGAGATTCACTCTGTCCCAATTAAGTGCTTCATTTTTAACTCTCTGGGGTGAGATAAAGCACAACAGATTCAGTGAATTATCCCTCGCTACTGTGCTTGATTTAAACATAGACCAGTTTCTAGCAATTCTTCTCTTTTTTTTTTGTCCACTTCAAATTCAATGTTCTTCTGAACATACATTAAAAAAATGGTTGAAAACAAAGGGGGACATGTACAAACTCGATAACAACAATAAAATGAGACCGATGACCTTATCCCATTTAATATACAGCCCTGGTTTTGCATGCTATTTGGTCCAGCACATACACAAGGCCAACGAATGATTTGCTAAATTTCTCCTGTGTATGAATTCTGAAGGCTCAGCGTGAGCAGGGGGCCAGCTCAGCTTTGTTCCCAAGCTCAGCCCACCAGTCCTTTTGCCTTTAGCTACTGTTTAATGCCAGCTGTTTGTTCTTTCTGGTCCACCCCTTCTCTCCCTCCTCCAGGTCTCATTTTAAAAATCTACCCTGTAGATACCCAATTCAATCCTTCTGAGTTGCCTTGGCAACTCTCAAAGATAGGCTAGCTCACAGCTTCTTGGTCAAATTCCACCACATCCCCCAATTAGTTTAGTTAAGCCTTTTATGAGCAGTCAGATATTCTGCAGAACTATAATCGGAAATTGGCTTGCTCTAAATTGTGTTTCTAGATCTCCATAGGATGACTTCCTATGCATATCCTCGAGCTCCCCTCTTGCAGCGTCCTTTTCTCTAACACCAGAAAGAGAGCCAGATTCTCATACAATCCAGCTTCAACCCCCTCCGCGAACTGCTGCTTTACCTAGAAGATTTACTTCTGCAGTGTCGTTTGGCTGGTCTGGCCTCTGGCACCTTCCAAGGCTTGGCAGGCTTCCTTGGTTGGCAGTAAATCCAAGGTCGCCAGGTTTTCAGCCTCAAGTCCTCAAATGAGAACCAAAATATTCATATTTTAAGCAAATATTCCGCAGTCATTGATGTTTGCAAAGCTCATGGAAATAGGGTACTTTTTGTTTATATTTGGAGAGGAGAAAATCCCCTTTGACCTAGCTTTCCACCCAGATACTGCTGTCCCCCAACTGTGAAGAGTGCTGCCTACCGAACAAGGGTAACCCAAATTACTCACTAAGCCTTGCCGAGGACGGCTGCCCCCATGGAGTCACCTGGCTTTTGGAGTCTGAGGAAAGTTATGCTTACTTTGAAAAAATTAGGTGGGGACAAACTTTTGCCGTTGAATTTGACAGCACTCCTTTGAAAATCTAGTTCTGGTTATGGAATACACGGAACATAACAGGCCATAGAAACAACTAAGAAGGATTTTTACTTGAAGTCATTGCATAAAATGTATGAATTAATTAAGCATTTAACAGCACACTAAAGATGGTTGAATGTAAATAAACACAATCTTGAGCCGGCTAAATGCTCTTCTATGAGCAAATTGAATTGGATTTTTATCCACTAATTTATTCTGAATTAAACCAATAGTTTGTTATTATACATTTACAATGAATATGAAAGCAAGGCAATGAACATGAAATTGGTATAAAGTAATAAATCACACCTATAATGTGAGGAATGGGAACATTCTCTTGAGAATTAATTCAATTTGGAGTGGCTATTCTTGAGATCATGTACTGTTGTAATAGAGCTACAATTGTCTCTATATGTCTAATGGGAGTGGTGAATTCACACATTGTAGAAAATAAATGTTTCCATACTGAGCAAATCGCTGGGCATTTAGGAACACTGAAATCACACTTTGTGGCAATATTCTCTGTTGTTAGCAGCATTTTTCAGTGAAAAACTAGTTTTTCTCTTTCTTATATTTCCCTCCCTTCAAAATATGTGTGCACCATACTTTTTTTTTTTTCCTGCCAAAACTAAGCAAAGGTGATCTACTCCATGTTTCTTGTCTGTAGTACATGTACAGAAAAGCAGCAGACCTTAAGTCTTCCATCCCTGAGGTGGTCTTCCTGGTAAATCTTGCAATACTGATTCCCCACAGTTTTTAATCCTCAAAGAATGGAACACTTTCTAATACAATTGCACTCATAAAGACGGCTTGAAGACAATTAAGACACAAATAGATTCAACAAAAAAACTATGATCACACAGGGTTTATTCACTTGTTTTTAAATCCATAAACTCATGAAAAGTTAGATATTTTTTGTAAATGTTTCATGGCCTATGAGAGATAGTCATATATGAAAAATTCCTGAAATTTATACGACTCAGCAATTTCACTCCTAGGAATATACCCAAAAGACTTGAACGCAGAGACTCAACCAGATATTTGTATACTCATGTTCACTGCAGCATTACTCACAATAGCCGAGAGGTGGAGACACCCCAAGTGTCCAACAGGAGATGAGCAGGTACACAAAATGTGGTATTTCTGTACAATGGGATATTATTTCACCATAAAAGGGAATTAAATTCTAATATGTGCTATGACATGGATGAACCTTGAAAACATAATGCTAAATGAACTAATCCAGATGCAAAAGGACAAATATTGCATAATCCCATTTATATGAAATACCTAGAGTAGACAAAGGCATAGAGACAGAAAGGATATTTGTGGTAATCGGGGGTTGAGGGGAGGAGGGAATACAGTTTGATTGCTTAATGCGTACAGAGTTTCTGTCTGGGGTGATGAAAAAGTTTTGAAAACAGATCGTGGTAATGGTTTCACAACATTGTGAGTGTGATTAATGCTACTGAATTACACACTTGAAAATGGTTCAAATGGCAAATTTTATGTTGTGTTTATTTTACCACAATAAAAGAAATCCCTGAAATTGAGAAAAAATAAATAAAACCATGATATTGACCTGGAAAGCCTCACAAAAGATTGTACAGTCCATCTGTTGACTCAAAATACACACTTCAATCTATTGGCTTAACCATAGGAGGGGCATTCAAAACCTACCATGAAAAAGAGTTGCTGGAATTTGCTTATACAGTCAACAATCACCGTATAGTACCTTAGAGATGATTTCAACAAATATAAGAGCCCTCGAACACCTTCATGAAGCCACTCAGCATTGCTGAAGAAAGTTTGGTTGCGTTTTCAGAGAAATATAATTATTCCTCATTCCTCTCTTACACAACACTAATTATAAGAGCAGATTCTTGTAGAGATAAAATGAAGCTTATTCTTTCTTTAACAGTCTGCCATAAAAATATATTTCGTTATAATCCAAAATTAAGGTGGTCCTCGATAGTGTCTACTTGTTTATAAGACTGATTTTCTGCCCCAAAATCTTAACTCCAGTCACTGCTTCTACCATTTGTTCTTGCTATGTTTTCAGTGAAAAAAGAGGTTAGCAGTTTATTCCTCTTCATAGTAACTCAACATGAATATGGCAACTTTTGTTTTTAAAGGCAAGTAATGGTCCCTCGCTGCTGATTTTTTTTGTTTTTTTCCCTCGTATTTCCATGAAGGAAAGTAGTCTTTAAAAAAAAAAGTGCAGGTAAACGCTTTTGTATTTACTGAAAACACTATTTAGTTTAGCCTAGAGCAGCTTGCTGAGAAATCAAATGACTATTGCACTGGGCAAATCTGCTGCAAAATCCCTCTTTAAAGTGTTAAAAAGCAAACATGTCACTTCGAGGACTAAAGCGTGCCTGACCCAAGCCTGGTGTTTTCAATTGCCTCATATGCATGCGAAAGCTGGACAATGAATAACGAAGACCAAAGAAGAAATGAGAACTTTGAATTCTGGCATTGGCAAAGAATATCGAACATACCACGGACTGCCAGAAGAACGAACAAATCTGTCTTGGAAGAAATACAGCCAGAGTGCTCATTAGAAGCAAGGGTGGTGAGACTTCATCTCACATTCTTTGAACATGTTATCAGGAGGGATCAGGCCCGGGAGAAGAACATCATGCTTGGTAAAGTAGAGGGTCATCAAAAATGAGGAAGACCCTCAAAGGGATGGATTGACACAGTGACTGCAACAATAGACTCAAGCATAACATTGACTGTGAGGATGGCGCAGGACTGGGCAGTGTTTTTTTCTGTTGTACATAGGGTTGCTATGAGTCAGAACCGACTCAACAGCACCTAACAACAACAACAGCTCTAGGGGAAGGCTTTCTCTGTCTGTCGGCTCTGGAGGAAGGTCCTTGTCATTAATCTTCCCCTGGTCTAGGAGCTTCTTAGCGCAGGAACCTCAGGTCCAAAGGATGCGCTCTGCCCCCAGCCTTGCTTTCTTGGTGGTATGAGGTCCCCATGTCTCTCTGCTCGCTTCTTTCTTTTATATCTCAAAGGAGACTGACTTAAGACACAACCTAATCTTGTAGATTGACTCCTGCCTCATTAACATAACTACTGCTAATCTCACCTCATTAACAACATAGAGGTAGGATGTACAACACATAGGAAAATCACATCAAATAACAAAATAGTGGACAATTACACAGTACTGGGAATCATGGCCTAGCCAAGTTGACATACATTTTGGGGGGACACAATTCAATCCACAACACATATCAAAACTGTAATGTGTAACAAAATAATGTATAGTCATAAATATTATCTAAAAAACAACTCACAAAATTTCTCATGTATTAGATTGATTTCCACTGCTTAAAGGAGTCTTAGTCCTAAAATTACCCACTTAAGTGTACCTGTTTCAAAACATCTCCCTTTCTTTATTGGCTTTGGGTCCATTTCTCTCTTTGGCAGTTTAATCTCAATAATTTTGGCATTTATCTTGACAATGAATGTTCTTAACTAGATACCGTAATAGTAAAATACCAATCAAATACTTGATAAATGTCAGTCGAAAATAATTCTGATGACACATTTTCTTTAGTATACTCAATAGGGACCACCTATATATTACAGAGAAAGTCTCAGACAGCCCCAGATGTCTAGTACAGTCTCCTACTGACGGCAGCAAAACTGATCAAAATTCCAGGCAGGCTAATGTGAGGCTTATTTTTCCTTTATCTGAATTGATTGGTCTGTTGTTGTGAACTTAAATCAAGGCGTTTTGAATGAAGTTTCCAACACAATCATTATTGTAAACTTAATATGCAGAAAATGGTTTGAGATGACTTAAAAACTAAAGTATAAATAATCTTATTGACCGAAATCTCTGGTATATTAAATTGTGATAATAGTAATGGCCATAAATGAAAGTAATAATAGGTTAAATTCTTTGTTATGATTAGGAAGAGAGCATATTACATTTAGGGGATGCTGTAGTGCTTGAGGAGCCCTGGTGGCGCAGTGGTTAAGAACTTAGACTACCAACCAAAAGGTCGGCAGTTGGAATCCATCAGCCACTCCTTGGAAATCCCACGGGACAGTTCTGCTCTGTCCTATAGGGTCACTATGAATCGGAATTGACTTGACAGTAATGGGTTTGGTGGTGTTTTTTTTTTTTTTTTTTTTTTGGTCTAGTGTTTGCACACCCCTTAGTCATATTACATGCCTTCTACTGAGGTAATAAGAGCCCTGGTGGAGCAGTGGTTAAGCTCTTGGCTGCTAACCATAAGGTCGGCAACTAGAACTCACAGCCTGCTCCGAGGGAGAAAGCTGTGGCGGTCTGCTTCCATGAAGATTTACAACCTTGGAAACCCTGTAGGGCAATTCTACTCTGTCCTATAGCATTGCTGAGTAGAAATCAACTCCACCGCAACAGATTTGGTTTTTTTGGAATAAGTTAATGACCAAGTATATCCTAATGACTTCAAGTATTTATTTTTCTTCTCAGTAGTGAATTCTGGCCTGATAATATAAGTCAGCATCTCCCCAACCATGTTCAGCAGAACACCAATCTTAGAACATAAAATGGTAGTTCACAAAAAAAAATAGTGATAAGTTTCCCAAATTATCTGACTACTAAATCCTTGTTTTAAGGAAAATCTTATGGACAAATGCTCTGGAAAACTCTTCTCTAATTCATTATCTGCAAACCTTTGACACTTGTTGTGACACTCCTCTGACGATAAGACTGGTAGAGTTTTCCTGCAGACTTAGGAGACAATTATCTCACGAGAATCACAGTGATCAAAACTAGTCTCTTCTACCTTACGCTTGATCCCTGAAATTCCAGTGCTTACTGTTTATGATTTATTGTTAAATACTATTCATTATTAAACTGTAACTCCACAGTGCTATGGCCTCCCAAGTGACAGATGCAAAGACTCTTTCCATTCCTTATCCCATTTGATTTCTATGGGTATTTGATGCTGTTGATCACTCACTACTACGTGAAAATCTTGAATTGTTGGTCCTTCCTTTGTCTCTCTTCTGTCAGCTTCCTTTGAAGTTTCTTTTTTTCTCTGTTCATCCCTTATATTTTAGTGTTCTCCAATTTTCTGTTAGTCTTCTTTTACCTCTCTACATGCTCTTCGTTTTATCTCACCCATATCTATCACTTCAAATGTCATTATAGACTGACGACTCACGAAGCTATACCTCTAACTGAGATCTCTGTAGACCTCCCAATGCCTACTAAGCCTTTCCACTTGAATGTGTAGCCTCCAGTTAATTAACATCCTCTTCACTTCTGTGTCCACGAACCGAAACCAAACCAAATCCATTGCCGTTGAGTCAATTCCAACTCATAGCGACCCTATAGGACAGAGTAGAACTGCCCCATAGGGTTTCCAAGGAGCTGCTGATAGATTCGAATTGCCAACCTCTTGGTTAGCAGCCGAGCTCTTAACTACTGCGTCACCAGGGTTCCTTAGTGTCCACAGGGACCTCAAATTCAAGTTATAAAAAAAAAATCAATCCATCCTCTCCTAACTCACCACTAAATAAACTTTCTGCTTTCTTATATTCATTCAGTGTTGAATTCACAGAAATGATCATGGTTGATTGTATGATATAGTAGGAAAACACTTGGCTTGGAGTCCAATTGCTTGAGTTTGAGCTGTACAGTTGAGTTAGTAACTTAGAGTTATGTTACCCTGGGTAAGTCACCTCACAGTTCTGCACCTCAGTTCCCTCATCTATAAATTATTAGGCAATCCTGTACTTCTTTGTTGCAGTCTTCTACTGACTCCGTATTATTTCCCCCCATTCTTTGACAATTTTTGCTCCTAGGTCATTGACACTCTCTCTAACACTACTCCTTAGTGATTTCAATCCATTTGGATTGCCCTTTCAACAATCTCGAGGTCCCTTGGTGGTGTAAACGGTTTGCTCTCGACTACTAACATAAAAGTTGGCAGTTCAAACCCACCAAACAGCCCCACACAAGAAAGGCCTGGTTATCTGCTTCTGTAAAGACTACAGTGAAGACAACCCTATGCAGTTCTACTCTGTAACACATGGGGTCGCCATGAGTCAGAATCAACTCGACATCAACAGGTGTGGTTTTGGTTTCCAACAACCCCATTACTTAATTTGTTGAATTCCTTTGCTCAAATGATTTTATCATCCATATTACCTCAGCCACTCACTCCCATGGTTAAATCCTAGACCTTGTAATTATAGATAAAACAGTCCTTCTAGAAATTTTAATCCCAAGCATCCATTGAAACATCTTACATCCTCAGTCCTTCAACTCCACTGGGACCTACAATCCATTGATTCGAATAGTTTTTCTCTGACATGCTTCTCCCCACTCCCACGTACTCACACTTATTTATTTAGTTCTCACCTAAAACCCATTAAACCTGTTGCCATCGAGTCAATTCCAACTCATACTGACCCTATAGGACAGAGTAGAACTGCCCCACAGGGTTTCTAAGGAATGGCTGTTGGATTGGAACTGCCGATCTCTTGGTTAGCAATCAAGCTCTTAACCACTACGCCACCAGGGCTCCTAGTTCTCACCTAAGAAGATTCAATTTTATGCCCAATCCTATGATATTCCTCTGCATAGACACTATTATGGGTTGAATGGAGTCCTCCCCAAATATGTATTGAAATCCTAGCGCCTGTACATGTAAATATGACCCCGTTTGGAGACTCCTTTTATTAAATAAGAAAAGTAAATCTCTTATCTATTAAAGCTTTCTTCTGAGGCACCTCTGGGTAGACTTGAACAGCCAATAGTTTATACTAATGGCAGGGTGGGATGAAATCTGGGTAAGGCTCTGAGGTAAAGGCTTTCAGCTGAGAAGAGCTAGGGATAAGCATATGAAATGCATTATGTACGAGGATGAGAAGACATTGCTTCAGAATATTCAGTACAGATTATTTTAAGAACAGAAGATTAGGGCACTGTTTATTCATAAACACTGGGGGAAAATGGAAAGAGCAGAGGGCTCGGTTTCTTCATTCACAAAATGTAAGTCATGTCTACTTTGTACAGAATTTTTGAATTTCATTGAATTTAAAGACTTTAACATAAACAGATACTTCACTACACTTTGACTTGGCTTTGAAAGCTGAGCTCTAGGAATCTAAATTATTTCAGTAAATGTACCATCGAATAAATGTATACATTACTAGCCACACAAATCTAAATATCTAAATATCTAAATATCACTAATTCCCATTTAACAATTTAAAATAACCACTTTATTCATGAAATACTAGTGGGGGATGGAAAACTCATACTTCAAAAAAAGCATAACTTCCCAAAATACTATTTCTAGATTCTATATAGATGTCAAAAAAGTCTATCACCTGAGTTGAATTCATGTAACCAAAACACTTAACAACTGAATGTGCTGACCAGTGCAAACAAACAAACTATATATATATATATATATATATATATATAACCCTGTTTGGAAACAGTCTTCTTTTGTTATGTTGATGAGGTCCTACTAGAGTAGGGTGGATCTTAAACCTAATCACTGCTGAGTTATAAAAAGAGCAGACTAGACACAGAGACACACACAGGGGAAAGGCAAACACCAAGGAACACCAAGGAATCCCAAGGACTGCCAGCAGACACCAGAAACTAAGAGAGGGGCTCAAGAAGGAATAGACACAGCTGAGCCCTAATTTGAGCTTCTGGACACCAGGACTCTAAGATAATACTTCTCTGTTCTTTAAAGTCACCCACTTGTGGTATTTCTGTTATGGCAGCTCTAGGTAACGAAGACAGATGATCAACTTCCTTACCCTGACCTCTCTTATATGTACTCTCTTAGCACAACCCCCCCACCCCCCAGTTAAATCTAACTCTGCCTGCCCCATGACCACTCTGATGCAGGTGAAGACGGCTGGAGGAAAACACCCAACCATGCTGACTGGTCTCACTTTGAGTTCATTACTGCAAATCCCCAATGTGTCTTTAAGGGTGCCAGGCTAGCCTAATACATTTCTCTGGTAATTCTCCCACTCTTAGCGTTGATTACTTCATACTTCACTTTTCTCAAACTTCCAAAATCTTCCTCCCCATCCTCACTTTCAGCTGATGATCTTGCTCACTATTTCATTGAAAAATAGATATAATTAGAAGAGAAACTCCCACAGTCACACGGACCCAACCTCCTTTAATTGCGTTAATCATCTCTGTGTGTCCTCCTATCTCTAGAGATGAACCTTCTATGTTCATATCTAAGGCCACCTTCAACGTGCGTGTACTAGATCTTCTCTACTCTCACTTCTTCTAAGACGTTGCTTCAGTAAGTCTCTACTATCATGATTTTTTTCCTCCTATTTCATCATTCCTGTCACTATGCAAACATGCTATTACTTCTTCCATTTTAAAAAATTCTCTGGATTCCATTTCCTCTTAGTGATGACTCCAAATCCCTGCCTTCTTTCACAGCAGAAATCCTCAGAAAAAGCAGTCTATAATTGCTACCTTTATTTCTTTTCTCCCATTCTTTCTTGTACCAATTCCAATAAAGCTTCAACATTCACCACTCCTCTAAAACAATTTTCTTCAAAGCTGTCAATGACCTCACATAGCTGCATCTAATGGACAGTTCTCAAGTCCACTTAACCTTTTAGTGACATTTGGGAGTTTGTTTACTTTCTCTTCCTTGAAATACTTCCCTCACAGTCTTTGCAGAACAACACACTCCCCTGGCTTTTCTCTTTTACAATTGGCTGCCCCTTCTTAAGTGTTGTTTGCTTATTTCCTGCTTGTCTTTCCAACCTCTTAACATGGAAAGGTCCTAAACCTCCATTCCTGGACTCCTTATTCTCTCTCTCTATACTCACTCCCATGGTGACATCATCTCTCTCATTGCTTTAAAAAAAATCTATATACAGATGACTCCTAAATATTTATCTCTGGCCTGACCTCTCTTTCCACTAAATCCCAGATCTCATATCCAATTGCCTACTCATATTTCCATTTGGATGCCTAATAGGTCTCTCACATCTAATGTGTCCTAAACTGACTCCTTAACTCCCCACCCCAAGCCGTTCCACTCAGTCTTCCCCATCTCAGTTAATGGCTACTCCATACTTTCCGTTACTCACACTAAAGACCTTAAAGTTATCTTTGACTTTCTTCTCTCACACCCCGTCTGCATTCCATCAGCAAATCCTATTGGCTCTTCCTTCAACGTATATCAAAAATCCGTCCCCTTCTAACATCTGCACTCTATATCCCATTGCAGTCCAGTCAATTCTGACTCATAGTGACCCTATAGGACAGAGTAGAACTGCCACATAAGGTTTCCAAAACTGCAAATCTTTACAGAAGCAGACTACCGCATCATCCTCCCACTGAGCGGCTGGTAGTTTCGAACAGCTGACCTTTTGGTTAGCAGCCGAGCGCTTAACCATTGCACCACAAGAGCTCCTCTGCACTCTCTAACCCTCCCTATGTCAGCCCCTCCTATGTCTCACCTAAAACAAAACTAAATCCAGTGCCTTTCAGTCAATTCCAACTCATGGCAACCTACGTGTTTCAAAGCAGAAATACGTTCCATAGGGTTTTCAGTGGCTATAACCTTATCAGGCTAAGAGGAAACCTTTGCACCACCGAGGGACCTAAGTCTCACTTCTTGTTGTAAGATGCCATCAAGTAAGTTCCAACTCTTAGCGACCCTATATACAACAGCATGAAACACTGCCCAGTCTGGCGCCATCCTCGCAATCGTTGCTATGTTCAAACCCATTGTTGCAGCCACGTGTCAATCCATCTCCATGAGTGTCTTCCTTTCTTTTGCTGTTCCTCTACTTTAACAAGCATGATGTCCTTCTCCAGTAACTGGTCCCTCCTGATAACATGTCCAAAGTATGTGAGATGAAGTCTCACCATCCTCGCTTCTAAGGAGGATTCTGGCTGTACGTCTTCCAAAACAGACTGGTTCGTTCTTCTGGCAGTCTATGGTATATTCAATATTCTTCACCAACACCATAATTCAAAGGGGTCAATTCTTCTTTATTCATTGTCCAGCTTTCACATGTGTATGAGGAGATTGAAAACATTATGGCTTGGGTCAGGTGCACCTTAGTCCTTAAAGTGACATCTTTGCTTTTTAAGACTTTAAGGAGGTCTTTTGCAGCAGATTTGCCCAGTGAAATGCAGTTTGATTTCTTGACTGCTGCTTCCATAGGCGTTGACTGTGGATCCAAATACAATGAAATCCTTGACAACTTTGATATTTTCTCTGTTTATCATGATTTTGCTTATTGATCCAGTTGTGAGGCCTTTTGTTTCCTTTATGTTAGGTGTAATCCATACTGAAGGCTGTGGTCTTTGATCTTCATCAGTAAGTGCTTCAAGTCCTCTTGGCTTTCAGCAGTCAAGTTGTGTCATCTGCATATCGCAGGTGGTTAACGAGTTTTCCTCCAATCATAATGCCACATTCTTCTTCATATAATCCAGCTTCTCAGATTTTTTGCTCAACATATAGATTGAATAAGTATAGTGAAACGATACAACCCTGATGCACACCTTTCCTGATTTTAAACTACACAGTGTCCTCTCATTACGTTCTAACAACTGCCTCTTGGTCTATGTACAGTTTCTGCATTAGCACAATTAAGTGTTCTGGAATTTCCATTCTTTGCAATGTTATCCATAATTTGTTATGATCCACATAGTCAAATGCCTTTGCATAATCAATAAAACACAGGTAAATATCCTTCTGGTATTCTCTGCTTTCACCCAAGATCCATCTGACATCAGCAGTGATATCCCTTGTTCCACATCCTCTTCTTGAATCTGGCTTGAATTTATGGCACTTCCCTGTCAACATACAGCTGCAACCATTTTTTGAATTATCTTCAGCAAAATTTTACTTGTGTGTAATATTAATGATATTGTTTGATAATTTCTGTATTTTGTTGGATCACGTTTCTTTGGAACGAGCACAAATACGGCTGTCTTCCAGTCAATTGGTCAGGCTGCTGTCTTCCAAATTTCTTGACAAAGACAAGTGAGCACTTCCAGCGTTGCATCTGTTTTTTGGAACATCTCAATTGGTATTCCATTAATTTCTGGAGCCTTGTTTTTCGCCAATGCCTTCAGTGCAGCTTGGACGTCTTCCTTCAGTATCATCGGTTCTTGATCATATCCTACCTCTTGAAATGGTTGAATGTCGACCAGTTCTTTTTGGTAAAGTGACTCTGTGTATTCCTTTCATCTTCTTTTGATGCTTCCTGCATCATGCAGTGTTTTGCCCCTAGAATCCTTCATTATTGCAACTCGAGGCTTGAATTTTTTCCTCAGTTCTTTCAGCTTGAGAAATGCTGAGCGTGTTCTTCCCTTTTGATTTTCTAATTCTAGGTCTTTTCACATTTTATTATAGTATTTTACTTTGTCTTCTTGAGCAGCCCTTTGAAATCTTCTGTTCAGCTCTTTTACTTCATCATTTCTTCCATTTGCTTTAGCTACTCTACTTTCAAGAGCAAGTTTCAGAGTCTCTTCTGACATCCATTTTGCTCTTTTCTTTCTTTCCTGTCTTTTTAATGACCTTTTGCTTTCTTCATGTATGATGTTCTTGATGTCATTCCACAACTTGTCTGGTCTTGGGTCATTAGTGTTCAATGTGTCAAGTCTCTTCTTGAGATGGTCTCTAAATTCAGGTGGAATATACTCAGGGTTGTACTTTGGCTCTCGTGGACTTGTTTTAATTTTCTTCAGCTTCAACTTGAACTTGCATATGAGCAGTTGATGATCTCTTCTGCAAGCCCCTGGCCTTGTTCTGACTGATGATCTCATTAGATTGTGGTAAATATCTCCTCATGTCCTTGCTCCCATCCTTGACTCCATGCCCTGTCAGCAATACACCAGCCAGAATAATCCAGTTAAATCATAAGTCACATACTGTTATTCTTCTGCTGACAATTATCCCCCAAACCAATCTTTACTTCTCAGATCTCATCTTCTTCTACTCTTGCCCTTGCTACTTTTCTCCAGCCATGTCAGCCTCTAGATTCTCCCCCAAATGCCCTCAGCAGC
Organism: Trichechus manatus latirostris; assembly: GCF_000243295.1. Classification (NCBI taxonomy): domain Eukaryota; kingdom Metazoa; phylum Chordata; class Mammalia; order Sirenia; family Trichechidae; genus Trichechus; species Trichechus manatus. The sequence goes on from NW_004443998.1 coordinate 6,707,926, forward strand.
CTCTTGCCTCAGGACCTTTTCATTCGCTGTTTCCTCTGCCTGAAATGCTTTCTCTGCACATATCCACTTGGTTCACTCCCAGCTCCTTCAGATCTTTGCTCAAATGTCACCTTTTCAGTGAGAACTTCCAGATCCACTGTGGTAGTTATCTAGTACTACTATATCAGAAATACCACAAATGGATCGTTTAACAAACAGAAATTTATTGTCTCACAGTCTAGGAGGCTAGAAGTCTGAATTCAGGGCTCCAACTTCAGGGGAAGGCTTTTTCTCTCTGTTGGCTCTGGTGGAAGGTCCTTGTCTTCAATCTTCCCCTAGTCTAGGAGTTTCTCAGTGCAGGGAGCCCAGGTCCAAATGACACACTCTGCTCCCGCCTCTTCTTTCTTGATGACATGAGGTCCCTATCTCTCTGCTGGCTTCTCTCTCCTTTTATCTCTTGTAAGATAAAAAGCGATGCAGGTCACACCCCAGGGAAATTCCCCTTACACCAAATAGGGGATGTGACCTGAATAAGGGTGTTGCATCCTACCCTAATCCTCTTTAACATAACCTAGTCTTTTCTTATTAACCACAGTCAGAGATTAGGATTTACAACCCCTAGGAAAATCACATCAAATCACAAAATGGAGGACAACTGCACAATACTGGGAATTACGGCCTAGCCAAGTTGACATATATTTTTGGGGAACACAATTCAATCCATGACATCCATCATACTTAAAAATTCAACACACCACCACCACCATAGAGCTCCTTGTCACCCTTCCCTGACTTATTCTTTCACGTAATACACACAATCTCTCAACATGCTACATGACTTATTAACTCTCCCTCCTTATTGTAATGTAAGCTCTATGTGGGCAGGATTTTTTTTTTTTTCTGTTTGAATTCACTAATAGATCTCTAAGAGGTAGAACAGTGCTTGGAATACAGTAAGTGCTGAGTAAATATTTGTTGAATGAATAAATCACATGTGCTCATAACATACACAAAATTGCATTGACTCAATCTGTGAATATATATATCCCATTTTCTTCCACTGTCCATAGAGCTTAGAAGAGGCTTGACTAATTTTCAAAAGAATAGATTAGTAATGCTTCATGTTTATCTTCAGGGTAGCCCTAAGCATATTTACAAATTATTGAATCCATAGTTAATATTTTCACGTGGCTGTGGAGTGTTTATATCAAATTTGTGATGATTTACAGCGACCATGGCATTTTCCTGCCTTAGAGCTATGAAATAATATTATTTTTACTAATTCATTATTGTAACAAGGGAAGTTTAGAGTAGAGTGTTACAATATTGGTATTTTAATGATGAGAGAAGGCCAGCCAAATTTCAGTAACCATAGCAACACGAAGTTCTTCTTCTCATTTTTTAAGTGACCAAAAGTGATTATTTCTTTCCACTCCATTATCATAAGTTCAGTTTATAACAGCAGTAAGGAGCACGTACTGGTATTCAAGTGAGGTGAAGGCATTTAGGGTAGAAGTGCGTACAATTACTAATGGGCCCCCATAGGGTCCTCCCCTTCACCAGCACCAATAAAGGAATTTGTATCTCTAACTGTTCAGGGGTGAAGGGTTTATAAATGAGACTTGAAGTATCACTTACCAATTAAAACTTTCAACTAGGTTGAGAAGGAAAAAAAAATTCATATGCAATCTTAATGACTAAAAGGATATTATAAAGTGTTAGGGAAGTGCAATGAGAACCAGTCAGACAATAAGACAGCCACTCTTTAGATGGCAGAATGTATGAGAGAGAACACTGAAGCAAATACAGCAAAATGTTGGTATGTGCATGATAGTTTAAAAAAGGGGGGGGGTCATAATATTTTCTCTATTTTTCTGTATTGTTGAAATATTTCATAATTAAAGTAATTTTAAGGTTAAAAGGAAAGAAATTATGAGATGGGTTTTTTAAGAGATGAAGTGGTAAATTTTAGGATTAAAATGTCTGAATGCTGAGTAATTTCGGTTGGAACTGTCTTCATTGCGCGTGATTTGTTCTGGTAATTAACAGATGACTAGGAAAGCGTTCATCAAATGATCTACATGTATCTCCAAAAGCTTTTTAAATTATTTATAACCCATCTGGAGCCCTGGTGGCGCAGTGGTTAAGAGCTTGGCTTCTAACAAGAAGGTCGGCAGTTCAAATCCACCAGCTGCTCCTTGGAAACCCTATGCAGCAGTTCTACTCGGACCTATACGGTTGCTATGAGTAGGAATTGACTTAATGGCAATGGGTTTTTATAACCCATCTAATTCTTTGATGCTATCGGACTCCAGTTTTGTATTGTGGACATCTGTCTCTGATTTTCTAGGAACCGAGCGCAGTCTGATTTTTATTTTATATTCATAATGAGACTCATCACACTTGCGGTTTCCATTTCTCTTTCCCTTCTGCCAAAATAATGATGATGATAATAATAAAATAACAACAATAATAACACTTATGGTGTGCCAATTACTGCACCCATTGCTCCATATATTAATTTATATAATCCTGACATCAACCCCATGAGGTAGGCGCTGGCGGTACGTCCCTGACATCAACCCCATGAGGTAGGCGCTGGCGGTACGTCCCTGACATCAACCCCATGAGGTAGGCGCTGGCGGTACATCCCTGACATCAACCCCATGAGGTAGGCGCTGGTGGTACGTCGCTGACATCAACCCCATGAGGTAGGCGCTGGCGGTACGTCCCTGACATCAGCCCCATGAGGTAGGCGCTGGCGGTACGTCCCTGACATCAACCCCATGAGGTAGGTGCTGGTGGTACGTCCCTGACATCAGCCCCATGAGGTAGGCGCTGGCGGTACGTCTCTGACATCAGCCCCATGAGGTAGGCACTGGCAGTATCTCCTTTTGCTAGATGAGAAAACTGAAGCACAGAGAACCAAAGACTTGTTCGGGATGCCAGCCGGCGCCAGGCTCTGTGCCTCACACGCTCTGTACTGCTTCTAGATCATGGCTCTAGGTGGTGAAGGAGTTTTTTCAGCCATACACTGTGCTGTAAATAGTCTGCTTCACTCTGCTTTTAACAAAAACAAAATCCTTGCTGTTGAGTCAATTCAAACTCATAGTGACCTGATAGGACACAGAGGAACTGCCCCATAAGCCTTCCAAGGAGCAGCTGGTGGATTTGAACTGCTGACCTTTTGGTTAGCAGCTGAGCTCTTAACCACTGCACCACCAGGGCTCACTCTGCTTGGTGCTAGGGATTTTAGTGAACAAGGAAGGCCCCGTCCATGACCCCAGGAAGAGCAATAACAACACGAGATTAGAGATGTAACGCTGAAAGTATCATGAGCTGCGGCAGTGATCACAAGAACAGATAATCCAGTGTACAGAGAATGTGATTTTTTGCTAATGATGGAACTCATCTAGGACGTAGAGATTATTAGAAAAGGCAAACCGCCCATTGTGCCATGCTGATGATGGTGAGCACTGAATGAATGAGGCAAGAGAAAAGGACGCCAGAAGGTAAGGAAGGAGCAAGATAAAGAAATCAAAAGGTTTAAAAGGCCAGCTGGGAGCATGCCGCTTTGCCAGCATTCTTGCCTGAAGAAAGGGACAAGTTAAGATTTCATATTGTGGTAGACAGAGATGTGCTGACCAGGACGACCTTCAGGGAAGGACCTGTCACCCAGCAGTGGGTTAAGTGGTCACCAGCAACTCCAGCCATCAGCTGCCCCAGCAGCAAAAACAACCTTGCCTAAATTCATCTCTTTCCCAGGGTAGGTGGCATCCAATGACCTAATAAGGCAGGGGTATGAGGGCCCACTCCCCTGGACCTACTGTGGAGCCGTCTGATGGACAACGCTCACTCCAGAGCTCCTTGCTGGGTTGGCAAAAGCTTTGTGGGGCCCGTATAGTAATTTAACTTCTTCCTCTGAGCAATCTTGCTTCTTTCCCTTCCTTTCACAGATGTTGGTCTCTACCAAGCATCTTGCTTCCCAAAGTCCATCGCAGCATCTGCTTTGGATACCCCAAACTGTGACGTTCGTTAACTGTTAAATTTGAACATGACATTTTGGTCTTTCGCTTTGAATTCACCCCAGCTGGTCAACTAAAAACATTCCTGGTTGATATATAAATGGGATGTGAGATTAGACTTACTTTGAACATAGTGCCAGCTATGGAATGAAAAGTTGGCTAAATTTGATAAAATCTATATTAAGGAAGTTCCCTTTGGGTCCCTGACCATGCTGTCTTTGAAACAAGAATGTGAGGAATTTTTCCCTTTGTGTGTGTGTAACAGACACGTACCCAACTGGTATGATTTACTTAGTATGTGTATCATTCCACAGTAATTTTTTTTAAAGGTATAGTGTTATAATTATACAGCTATTAAAAAAAAAACTAAACCCACTGCCGTCGGGTCAATTCCGACTCATAGCGACCCTATAGGATACAGTAGAACTGCCCCATAGGGTTTCCATGGCTGTAATCTTTTTGGGAGTAGACCGTCACACCTTTCTCCTGCGATACAGCTATACTATACTCTTATTCAAATGAGGTCATTTGAAACATAGAAATACATAAAAAGCACATACATTAAAATGGTAATATGATAACCACATACATGTACATATTAGCTTATAAGAATTGAGTTACCCTTGACTTCTGAAAACCACTATCATTAAAGAATTCCACTACATTTGAATTTTTCTATCACTACCTGCAAAAATGTGTTTTTAGAAAGCAAAATAAACCTCAAGCTGAAAAAAGGAGGTCAGGAAATTCTTTCAGAATAAATCAATAAACACATGTAATCCTTATTATATATTAAAAATATGTACTCAGAGAGAGAGAGAATTTTCTTCAGTTTCTGCATTTTGATTCTAGAAAAATTATTTGGATAGGATACATTATGTAGTGCCCTTCCAAAAGTATACAAATAACAAGTATATGTGAGACACTTCAAAGTCTGGTGTCCTTCAATGATTGTTTTGACATTTCTGTAAAAATAAACTCTTAATGTCAAGAGACTTCCTGTTTTCTATGCTTACAAGACAGGGAGTTGGTTTGTGAATACCCACCCACAGTTTACCTGAGCCCAAATCCTAAAGACTCCCATTGAAAACAACTCAGGCTCACTTGCCCCACTTGAGCGGCTTCTGTCTGCTTGGCAGTAGCCGGAGTCAAAGCCACTTGTGTCCTTTGTGTCTCATTTTCCATGGCTTTCCCAAGCTCACCTTATTCTTATTCTAGATTTCTCCATTTAGTTCATTATTATGGAGTCAGCACTACATATAAACTTATCCTGCAATGAAGGGGGAAAAAAAAGGGAGAGAGAGAGAGAAGAAAGAAAATCGAACGAATAGAAGATCAGGAAATTATTATCCAAATAACAAGGAGAAGGGGCTAGCAAGAAGTGAATAACAGATAAATGTTGAATATAGTCAGTTCATTTTGGAGCAGATCAAGAATAAGTCAAAATCCCAGAAGATCTTCAGGATCTCTTACCGTTTACCACAATTATTTTGTGAAAGTAACTGAAAAGTAATCACTTATGTTTACAGAAAACTTGTAATTGTAATAGAGGAAGGTTGGGTTTCCCATTTCCCTCTAAGAAATCACCCAAAAGCCTTGAGAAGACTAAGAAACAAAACTCAAACTGCATGTTTAATGAATCCAGAAAATAAGCAGAAACTCAAATTAAGACATAGGAGAAAAATAAAAAACCCAAACTCATTGTCATCGAGTCGCTACTGACTCATAGCAACCCTATAGAACAGAGTAGAACTGCCCCATTAGGTTTCCAAGGAGCAGCTGGTGGATTCGAACTGCTGCACTTTTGGTTAGCAGCTGAGCTGTTAACCACTGGCCACCAGGGCTCCAATAGTAGAAAGGGCCACCAAAAACAGTGAAGGTCAAACGTGTGTAGGAAGATGTGGAAGGAAGATTTCTGCAACTCCACATCCCCAGAAAACAATGGCAAACAATACTAAGAAAAGAAAAACAGGAAGTGACTTGCAACACAAACAAACTCTTAATAATGGCATCAAGAAAACCATGGTTGACAAAGATTAGACGGGCCCATAATACAAAACGAGACTCAAGGGGCACACCAACCCAGGCGCAAGGACGAGAAGGCAGGAGGGAACAGGAAAGCTGGTAATGGGGAACCCAAGGTTGAGAAGGGAGAGTGTTGACAGGTCATGGGGTTGGCAACCAATATCACAAAGTAATATGTATATTAATTGTTTAATAAGAAACCAATTTGATGTGTAAATCTTCATCTACAGCACAATTAAAAAAAAGAAAAAGATGGCAGATCTGGTGATGGAATCTTCTCTGCTCCCAATATGGCTCTGAGAGGCAGAGGAAAGAAGGCTGAATGATAAAGCACACAGCACCATATTTGCAGGAAGTAATCCTCTGGTGGCATCAACAGCTAAGGGCTCAGCTGCTAACTGAAAGGCTGACGTTTGAACCCACCCAGACGTGCATCAGAAGACAGGCCTGGCGATGTGCTTCCCAAAGGTCACAGCCTTCAGAACCCTATGGAGCAATTCTACTCTGTACATGTGGCATCTCCATGAGTTGGTGTCCACTCAGCAGCAACTAACAACCCCACCACCGTCAGTGAGGCAAGGGTAAGAGAGACCCTCCACCTTATTATAAGCCCTGCAGTGCTAAGCCTGATTGGTCTTTGGGGGAAAAAAGTGAAAAGTATTGACAGACACCAACACTGAATCACATCGAAAATGTCTGCTGCTCTGGAATAGGGTCCTGGTCTCCCTGTTGCACGAACCTCCAGCAAACAGCTAATGCAGGAAGAACTCACCTAATTTACAGACAAAAGTCAAATAGTAACCAACGTATAGGGTAAAGGTATACTGAGTCATCTTTCATAGATACCCCTTAAAGATGTCATATGCATTTATTACCAGTTCAAAATAAATGTTAAATATTTAACTTTAAAAGATTTTTCTATATTCTTTAGTAAAATGGCCAACATTTGTAGATAACTTGTATTCAGATTCAACTAACATTTATCGGACTGTCATAATGGCTAGAGACCAAATTTCTCTGAGATGGGTACTATTATGCTTATTGTTCGGATTGGGAAATTGATCTTACCAGAGTCAAGCAACTAATCAGTGATGCAGAAGCTGGTATATAAAGACAAACCTGTTGCGGTCGAGTTGATTCCGACTCGTAACAACCCGACAGGATAGTGTAGAACTGCCCCACAGGGTTTCCAAGAAGCGACTGAGCGCTCAAACTGCCGACCTGTTTGGTTAGCAGGCAAACTCTTAACCAGTGCGCCACCAGGGCTCCCTATAAAGCCAAGTCCTCTGATTTCCAAGTCTTGTGTTCTTTCTGGCCCTAATCTCTTTCAAACTAGTACTGGCAATACGAGTATAATGTGGTGGTTAAAGGACAGGCTTTGGTGTGAATCCTAGCTCAATCCTGTACTTGCTGTGTGATTTTGGGAAAGTTACTTAGTTTCTCTCTGCTTTAGTTCTCTCTTCTCTCAAAGGAGGTTAACAAAAGTGCCAACTTCCTGGGTTTGTTGTTGTTGTTACTTTTATTAAAACAGTTTAGGATAAACTTGGAAACAGAGTTCTGAGTTCACATCTTAAATTGAGGGCTTTATAATAAATTAATTCCTGAGCTAAGAAAGTCTTTTTCATGGATTTTTTTTTATAAAAGCAATGCAAACTTATTTTATAATTTGGTGAAAAATATTACTGTAATTTATATAGTTATATAAATTATATAATTTTCTAAGTATGCCAATAATATCACCTGAAGAAACTATTTTTAATAGTTTAGTATTTTTCTTTCCAGAAGTTTTACTATGGCTTTTTTTCATAGCTGTGATCAAACTACATCATATTTTACATTTGTTGGTCTTGTTAGGTGTCGTTAATTCGGTTATGACTCATGGCGACCCCATGTACTACAGAAGAAAACACTGCCCAGTCCTGTGCCACCCTCACAATCATTGTTACGTTTGAGCCCATTGATGCAGCCACTGTGTCAATCCATCTCGTTGACAGTCTTCTGTTTTTTACTGAATCTTTTCTCCGTTTATCATGACGTTGTTTACTGGCCCAGTTGTGAGGATTTTTGTTTTCTTTATGTTGAGGTGTAATCCCTACTGAAGACTGTAGTTTTTGATCTTCATCAGTAAGTGCATCAAGTCCTCTTATTAATTATTGACTTGAGTAGAGTCCCAGAGGTAAATTATTTGGTCAAAACGATAACATTTTTAAAGCTCTTGATACATACTTTCAAATTGCAATGAGATAAACCATGTAAAGTATTTACAACAGGGCTGAAGACGAAGACACAGAACTCTATAAAGAGTGTTTCATAGACAAAGGATATAACTTTTAACCTGTTTATTTGTTTTATGCAAGTCCCCAGCTCCCGGTTTACCTTTGAAATACAAAAGGTTTCCTTCTCATCACATCTTTTTGTTTATAATTTATTTTAATACTTCTCATCTAATGAAATTCTTCTCTAGCTAAATATCTGATATTTTCTTCAACTTCCTCACTTAAATATTTTTAAAGGCCTAAGATGATTTTTTAATTTCACATGATTTAGCTGCATTTTTCTCTAACATTCTACTCAAGCTAATGAGACATGATTGAGATTAAAAAATGAAGTCATCAAAATTAATTCAGACATCACCCAAATTGGAAACATCTCTAGCTCAAAATAAAAAGTGCTTAAGAAGTGGCTAAATATAAAAAACAAAAGCAAAACCCATTTCCATCAAGTCGATGCCAACTCATGGCCAACCTCGTGCTGCAAATAGAACTTCTCCATAGGGTTTTCTCGGTTGTATCTTTGTGGAAACAGATTGCCAGGTCTTTCTTCTGTGGTGCCGCTGGGTGGGTTCAAACCTTTAGGGTAGAGTCAATTCCAACTCATAGCGACCCTATAGGACAGAGCAGAACTACCCCATAGTGTTTCCAAGGAGCGGCTGGTAGATTTGAACTGCTTATGTTTTGGTGAGCAGCCAAGCTCTTAAATGCTGCACCACCAGTGCTCCTTTGGTCTAGCAGACAAATGCAAACCTTTTGCACCACGCAAGGACCTCAGAGAGCTCCATTGCAAGGTTACGCCGGCTCTCAGTTTTGATGTGTTTTTGTTTTGTTTTTCTGATCAACTAAATAATGTCCTCCAAGGCTACAAGAGATTAAACTAAAAAAATAAGAAGTCAGATTGATTTTAGTTATTAACCTTAACTCTTACTATAAAAGCTGAGAAGAAAAGGGCTTACCGTTTTGTGAACAGTCTGCTAGGTCTTAACGCCCGTGTACGGAGAATCATCTTGATAGGAACGTGCCAAGAAAGCTTATAATCAGAAAAACTCTCGTTGTTTCCAGATTAAGCAACTTCAGCTATCTCATAAATTAACAAGTGAAATTGAGGAGCCATCATTCTTGCTACAGCATTTAAAAAAAAAAGGTTAGGTCAATAATAATGATTAGAATATTGTCCCTGTGGGAAAAGACTTGGTTGGCTTCCAGTTTTGCTATGTTAATGAAGCCCCTCGGGAAAAGACAGTAAGACCGCAAGATGGCTTGCTAGTTTTATAATGAAGAATTGCTCTCCTACTACTTTTCTGGTATGTATTTAAAATGCGGTTAGCTTCTCAGTGAGACACTTGGTTTTTATTTCCCCAAAATACTACTTTTCAGTGTAGAGTTAGACAATAAAGGATAGTGGTTTTCTACCAATATTACATCGCTGTTTTTCTACGCCCTTGAGCAGCAATGCTTTTAGGATTTATATTAAGTCACATTTCCAGTTACTACACCATAATAACCAGTCCTTTTAGAAACAGCAGACCAATGAGTACATATTATATATATTATATTATAAACAGATGTTAAATTAACAACAACCAAAAAAACCCATCTTGAGCATGGTTTCAAACTATTTACGGACCCAATGCTTATAATATTTTTCTGGAAGTTCTCCTGCATAAATAACTTGATTTCCTTATTAAGCCAGAATTTATCGAGGACTCACTGTGTGCCAGGGCATTGAAATACCGCAATGAATAAAGCAAACAAATCCCCTTACCCCCGTCGATCCTCGTGAGGCAGCTGTTGTGTGTGTTGCCTGTGGCCGTGGTCGCACTAATCTACACGTCATAAAATTGCGTAGAGCTACACACACATGAAACTGGTGAAATCTGAATACAACCTGTGGATCGTAACAATGTCAATTTCTCCGTTGTGATAATGTGCTATAGTTTTGCAAGATGTTTCCATTGAGGGAAACTAGGTGACTGATATACAGGTTCTCTCTGTATAATTTCTTACAACTGCTTGTGAATCAATGATCATCTCAAAATTAAAACCTAAAAAAAAATCCTTTCCCTCAGAGCTAAAAGTCTAATGGGCTGGAGACAGACAAAAAATAATAAGCATAATAAATAACTAATAGAGTTCTTTAGAAAGTTATTAAATGTTATAGGAAAAAACAGGGCAGGGGAAGGGGAAACAAGCCTGACCTGGGCCTATTGCAGAGTGATATCTCAGCACGACTTAAGGAGGTTGCAGTTAGCATCCTGGAAAAGCATTCCAGCAGAGGGAACAGCCAGTGCAAAGTCACGAGCTTGAGCATTTGAGAAACTGCAGGGGGGACAGGTGGAGAGAGCAGGGTGAGCAGAGGGAGAGGGTAAGGGGATGAGGGCAGAGAGGTAGAGGCACCAAATGGGATAGGACCTTGGAGGTGCCTTTAAGGACTTTGTCTTTTTCTCTGAGTTGGGGATCCATGTGAAGATTTTTCAGCAGAATGACTTGTTTGTAAAGGATCGCTTTAGCCCCGTGGTGAAAACCGAGCATAGGGGGTTAACAGGGGAAGCAGAGAGACCAGTTAAGTGCCTATTACAAGTCTCCAGGAGAGAGAAAACAGTGGCTTAGACCAAGGAACTTAATGAGAATTGAGACAAGATCCAGCAATTGATTACTTCTAGATATGAACTCACACACCAGTGCCAAGATAACAATTAAAATAAACTCACAATGTATTTCCAAGGAGAACGGTGTACAAGTAGACTGCACAGTACCTAATTTTGCCCTTTATAATGGGAAATCATAAAGGCTCCGTTTGAAAATGGTTCAGTGTAAGTCTTTTCTTTATGAAAAACCAAAGCACTTAAGAGAAGCCTTGCCGTATCTGATTCAGAAAACCGCTACCCTCACTGCACCTATTTCAATTGCTTGGAAGACTAAGGAGGCTCGCTGGCTCCATCACATTTTCCTGCCTCCCTGAAGCATCCTAGGGCAGGGTGGATGGTTAGGCAACTCTAGCTCCCTCTACTGACTCAATAGGAGGGCCAGCAAGAAACTTCAGATTCATCAGCCCACTCTAATTAGAAAGAAAAATTAAAAGAAGTGTTTCTATACGCTAGCCAGTTGTGGTGCTATTTAAGACAAACGCATTTAAAGCTTGTGAAGAACACAGACGCCTGTTACCTCTTGTTTAGAAACGCTCCTGGGAGGGAACATCACAGACGGAGGTCCATCCTCTTCAGCACAGGCTACTGATTCTCTACCCCAGTCATTTCACTCGGAGTAGCTTACTGGTACTTTACCGACGGTTTCTACGGTCCATAAACAGCACTTCTTTGAAATCATGAAGATATGTACATTTGCTTGTTAAAATAAGAGGTGAAATTCTGAAACAACTCAACCTTTTCAGTACTCAAAAGCAGATATCCTTTGAAAATGCGATTTCTCCTGAAGTTCTGCCAGCCAGGTGGAAAAGTGTTAATACAGTGAAGTATAACTGATGCCCAAGCAGAAGCAAGCCTGCACTAAGCGGTAGAATAACATACGAAGCAACGTTCTACTTAAAGAATTCTTGAAAGTAACAGGAAAAGGTACGTATCCATATACTGAAGATGGCTGCTGTTTTCTTTTAGGGACCATTATATTGACAGTGAAGGTGTTCACTCATCTGATACAGGATCTGAAAAGAAGATCATCTCAGCACTATTAATTCTAGGAAAACCTCCACAGTTTACAAGGCTCAGCCACGGCCTTCTGTTTGCCTGTTCCCAGATATCACAGCAGGGGGCGTCGCTTCCTACAGGAAGCAATAGGTTTTCTCCAGTCAAGAGATGTTTCGTCCGGTAGGAAGTTTCTTTATGCTTTTCTAGATGGCATAATCCTTAAGAGCTAAATGAAAATGAAAATTTTCTATAACTCCCTACCCGCTCACAAATGAATCTATAAAAGTGAAGCGTGAATCTGACTTAAATGAATATACTGAGAAGAAAAAAAATGTGTAACTCAAAGATGCAGATTCCATAGACAAATGTATTTATCCACTAAAAAAAAAAAGGTTACATATCATTTTTTTTCTTTTATTTGCATTCAGTTTTGTCAATTATTCATTAATTTAAAATACGATCACATTATATCACATTAAGAATGATACAGGCTGAGGCTTTAAATTTAGAACAATCAAATATTACACCCTTGGGACACATTCCGCATTCATTATATTGTGAATATTGTCAATAGATCTTTATTAAATATTAAATTATTCAATATTAAATATCTACTCTACTAATCAAAAAACAACTAGTGAAACTTTTCAAACATTGTGGAACTAATGCTTTATTTTAAAAATTGTCATAGAAAAGTGTTCATTGGTTTATTCAGTAACCGATATTTATAGCGTAATTCAGCTCTGATTTTCAATCTTTAAATAATCTGAAAGAAGAGAAAATAACTGCATTGGTACTTCCTCTCTTCATTAACTGTCTTTTCCCTGGGCATGGGTGTGGGAAACGTGCCTTATGATGTCTGTATCTAAATGGAACCCGGTGGTCCAGTGGTTATGAGCTACAGCTGCTAAAATCTTTCACAATTAAGTGCCTCAAACTCAGTCATTTCACTCTACTGCAAAAGAAATCATCCTTTTATCTCTACAATCCAAAATGTATTTCCCCGCACTTTTTATATCCCATTCTCTCTGCTGATCTCCGGGTAGATTTACGCATCACAGCAATCTGCTCCTAACTCTTCTCCACCACCAACTCCATTCAAACGAAATGAATTCCCTGTACCCGTGACTGCCTCTTCTGTGCAGTCATGATCACAGGACATTTTTCTTTAATCCCTGAAGTGACTCAGCTTTTCAAAATGCAGCTCTTAGGCGGTGGTTGTAATTAGCACCTCATTTCCCCATAATCTCATGGTTACTCCCTCTCTTGATTCACCTCCTTTCTCCTCTGTCACCTTGCAGCCTCTTACATACAGCTTCCCTAACTTAACGGTCTTTGCCTCCACACTGACCCTCCTCTGTGTTCCTTGTGTCACTCACTCTGCCTGCACTCACTCCCTCCTACAATATCACTTTGCAAGCTTTAGCCTCACTCCTCACAAAAAAACCCCTGTTTTCCTTCCATTTTCCAGTAGACCAAATCCATAAGCCTTCCCATCCATCCATCCATCCATCCATCCTCTTAATCGGCTTCTCAAATAGAAGCTCTGCTGATTCACAGCCCTCAGACATGGGAGCAGGAAACCAGGACACCTAGAAGTGACAGCCTGAGATTGGTACAGAGGCCAGAGGACAGAAGTGACCAAGGGCTTTAGTTCTGCCTTATCGTGATACTTCCTTTCTCCCCAGCTTCTCTACGTATTCTTCAAGTACACTGGACCCAAAACAAAGCATGAAGTATCAGTAGCTGATATGGTGAACTCATATTGATTACCACAAATATTAAATATCTGCTCTACTAATGGAAGAATAACTACAGGAACAACTTTTAAACGGATTATCACTCTCAGGAATTAGCATTGTAAAGTTTAAGGGAGTACATGAATCAAGACATACTACCTTAGGAGCTGCTGGGTAAAGAAAGTTCTTATGGATTGAATTGTGTCCCCAAAAAACATGTGTTATGAGTTCTAACCTCTATGTCTGTGGAATGGATTGTCTTCGTTATGTTAATGCAGCAGGATTAGTGTAGGGTATATCTTGAGTCAATATCTCTTGAGATATAAAAGAGATTAAGTGGTAGCTAGCAAGCAGAGATGGGGGAAGAGAAACGCCTCACGAGGAGCAGAAACTCTAAAGAGGCAAGGACATTCCTCCAGAGCCAAGAGACAAAGCCTTCCCTGAGAGCTGGTACTCTGAATTTGGAGTTATAGCAGCAATAGATAACTAAGACAGAAGTAAACCAGTAACCAGTTGCTGTCGAGTTGATTCTGACTCATGGTGACCCGATGTGTCAGAGTAGAACTGTCCTTCATAGGGTTTTCAGTGGCTGATTATTCAGCAATAGATCACCAGGTCTTTCTTCCAAGGCACCTCTAGGGTAGACTCAAACCTCTAACCATTTGGTTATCAGCTGAGCACGTTAACTGTTTGTGCCTCCCAGGAACTCCAGATTTAAAAAAGTACTCAAATGACCAGATTTTCTTATCCAGTGTTAAATGAAAACATAATTTTTCAGCTAAAACTAAAACTGTCAATGCTTCCATTTTTATATTTAGAAAAAGTATTAAATGCTTATATTAAGGCTCTTTGAAGAATAAGGGGCAAAACCATAGCTTTCTCAAACAGCCATACCTAGCTGACTTTGTTCTACATTTATCACTTACTGAGACTTGGTTGCATTAACTCTCTGTCTTTTAATCTCAAACTGCTTCTTATTGCTACTTACCTGTCCCACGTGTCCACGCCGGGCTAGGAAAGGACTGTTGTTGATGTTACCTCTTCTGACTCCATCAGCACAGTAGTTCGCGTGTAGTAATTTTATGTTGAATGATGGTGTGGAGGACACCTGCCATGTCATGTACTTTTTGTTCTCCAAACCATCAATCCATCTACTCATGTGCTTATCAGTAAATCACATTTTTGCATATAACCCCTCCCCAAATCCAGAGCAACATATACACACACGGCCTATTTTTTCCAATTTTTTTAAGCACGTTTAAGGTCCTGTAAAATCGGTACTTTACTCATTTTTCTAACCTCACCTCCCTCTACACCTCTACACAAATCAGCAATCCCAGCAGCAGGCATGAGAAAAGTGGCTTTTCACATTTCCTAAGTCCTAGGTTTCTGAATTCTAGGTCTTTATAAGCAGCAGAGCCAGAGCAGTGTAGACAAGACAATCGTGAATAAAATACTCCAAGATTCTTTATCCAACCCTGAATCCAGCCACTCAGCGAAAGAAGCAACAAGGCAGCAATCTCTCTTCACCTGTGACAGAAACCATCCCCCAAGACCAAACAACATTTACAGTCCAGTCAATTCCAACTTATAGTTCCCCTACAGGACAGAGTAGAACTGCCTCATAGGGTTTCCAAGGAGAGCCTGGTGGATTCAAACTGCTGACCTTCGGTTAGCAGCTGAGCTCTTCACCACTGTGCCACCAGGGCTCCAAAACTTTCCCCAAGGAAACTTTACAAACCACAAATTTAGTCCTATGTCGTGCTAACTTTGTTTGCATTTAATGCCATTACCATAAAGCAGAGATCCTATTGGCAGAGCAAGGGTGACAATGTACAAATCAGTTTTGACAAACAGCTTTTAACCAGACCTGGTCAGAAGCCCACGGTGCCTCAGCTACACTCACTCTTGTAGTTAAAAAATCATGAACCAGAGCAGAGCTCTGCCCAGTGCCTTTATTGTTTTCTCTCTCCCTTCCCTCAAGGTCTGGCTGGCCTCTAGGCAGTTTTTTCTAAATTTATTAGCTTAATTTGTCTTTTTTTTCTACTAGCTAAACCAGATGTCTTTCACCTCATCTTATGTAGTAGATTTCCACGCTGATAAAGCTGACTGATTCAACATATGACATGTACATTTCCACCTCTCCACGTTTGCTCAAATTCACATCAGCATGGAATGCTGTTTCCCACTGTCTTAGCTATCCAGTGCTGCTGTAACAGAAATAGCCTGAGTGGGCGGCTTTAACAAACAGAAATTTATTTTCTCACAGTTTCTTGTTGTTACCGTTAGGTGCCGTCGAGTCAGTTCCAACACACAGCGACCCTCTGTACAACAGAATGAAACACTGCTGGGTTCTGCGCCATCCTCACAATCGTTATGTTTGAACCCATTGTTGCAACCACCGTGTCAATCCATCTCGTTGAGGGTCTTCCTCTTTTTCACTGACCCTGTACTTTGCCAAGCATGAAGTCTTTCTCCAGGGGCTGATCCCTCCTGATAACATGTCCAAAGTATATGAGATGTAGTTTCGCCATCCTTGCTTCTAAGAAGCACTCTGGCTGTACTTCTTCCAAGACAGATTTGTTCATTCTTTCGGCAGTCCATGGTATATTCAATACTCTTCGCCAACACCATAACTCAAAGACGTCAATTCTTCTTCGGTCTTCCTTACTCATTGCCCAGCTTTTGCATGAATCTTCTGAATCCGGCTTGAATTTCTGGCAGTTCCCTGTCGATGCACAGCTACAACCGTTTTTGAATTATCTTCAGCTTAATTTTACTTGTGCTTGATGTTAATGATATTGCTCAATAATTTCTGCATTCCCTTGGATCACCATTCTTTGGAAGAGGTTTGAATATAGATTTTTTCCAGTCAATTGGCCAGGTAGCTGTCTTCCAAAGTTCTTGGCATGGATGAGTGTGCGCTTCCAACATTGTATTCATTCGTTGAGACATCTCAATTGGTATTCTGTAAATTGCTGGAGCCTTATTTTTCACCAATGCCTTCATTGCAGCTTGGACTTCTTCATTCAGTATAATCGGTTCTTGATCATATGCTACCTCCTGAAATGACTGAGTGTTGACCAATTCTTTTTGGTACAGTGACTGTGTATTCCTTCCATCTTCTTTTGATGCTTCCTGGGTCATTTAATATTTTCCCCGTAGAATCCTTCACTATTACAACTCAAGGCTTGAATTTTTTCCTCAGTTCTTTCAGCTTGAGAAATGTTGAGTGTGTTCTTCCCTTTTGGTTTACTAGCTCCAGGTCTTTGCACACTTTATTATAATACTTTACTTTGTCTTCTCGAGCCACCCTTTGAAATCTTCTGTTCAGCTCTTTTACTTCATCATTTCTTCCATTTGCTTTAGCAACTCTACATTCAAGAGCAACTTTCAGAGTCTCTTCTGACATCCATTTGTGACTTTTCTTTCTTTCTTGTCTCTTTAATGACCTTTTGCTTTCTTCATGTATGATGTCCTTGATGTCACGCCACAACTCACCTGTTCTTCAGTCATTAATGTTCAATGTGTCAAATCTATTCTTGAGGTGGTCTCTAAATTCAGGTGGGATATTTAAGGGCGTACTTTGGCTCCTGTGGGCTTGTTCTAATTCTCTTCAGCTTGAACTTGTATATGAGTAATTGATGGTCTGTTCCACAGTTCGCCCCGGCCTTGCTCTGACTGATTGATATTAAGCTTTTCTATCGTCTCTTTCCACAGATATAGTTGATTTGATTCCAGCGTATTCCATCTGTCGAGGTCAATGTGTATATTTGCTGTCTGTGTTGTTGAAAAAAGATATTTGCAATACAAAAGTTGTTGGTCATATCGTTTCAAGGTCATATTTTCCAACTACCTATCCTTCTTGCAGTCATTTAGAGAGTTTAAATGACTAGCCCAATGATATGCAGCTAAACCCAAAACCAAACCAGTTTCCAGTTCCATGAAGTGTTGGAGGAGTTGTTTCTAAACTTTACTGAGCAGACAATAGTGTCACTTCAAGTATTTCATAAATATTTTACTGTGTGTCCGTCTCCCCCAAGGGACTCCAAGCCAGAATAAGAGCGGTATCTTATTAATTTTTATATCTTCAGTGACTAGGACAGGATCTCATCCATAGTAAGAACTCAAGAAATGTTGATTGAATAAATATGATTTAAAAGAATGTAAATAACACTTATGTAGAGAAAAGAGAGAATAGATTCTGCTGAACTGTTATGAAGCACATCAGAGAGTATGAGTATAGGGCTTTCCATCACTGAACAATAGGTAGAAGAGCAGAAGTACTAAAAATAAGTAGCTCTTAACCTTTAAATCACTTGAAAATATATCTAAGAGGATACAATGCCCTATTACTCGACATCACTCATAGAGAGGCTTCATTTAAGTCTTAATGTTTCTCTTTTTGTAACAGATAATGCTCAGGGGATGATTAAAATGGCATCACATCTCTCCATAGTTTTGTTCTAACTCTTGCGCTAAATCACTGAAGGTTCTGGTCGCCCGTGCATTCGGGAGCTGAAGCCCACAGGGCACCTGCTATCAAAACCAGAAGCCTCACTTAACTTTCGGGAACTCTGATGATGAAAGTGTTCAATAAACAGAAAATCCTATGCCATTTTTATTACACCCCGATGTTGTGTTTACGTGATGAAATTGTTATTTTTTCCTGACTTAGGAGCTGGAACCTGGATGAATATGTCTTAATAAATTGAGGGCACCGGTGATGAGTCATAGTGGTCTAGGGATCATGAATAGAATCATACCATGAGGATCAAAAGGAAATGATTTCCAGAAAGAGATGGGTGTGATTAATATCATCAAGTGCTCAGAGAGTCGGGAGGCCGTGGCAGGGTGTCAGAAAATTGGCTGTTAGCTGTGACCTTTGAGAGATCAAAGGCAGAGGGTTTTGAGCAAAAGTCAAATGGTAAGAGAGGGGTTATTGAAACCAAGTAGGCAGGGAGAGCTTTTTCAAGTTGTTTGGTAGTAAAGGAAGTCACAGGACTGTGGGAAGAGTGGTGGTGTTTTTTGTTTGTTTTTAAGAACAAGGAAGGACTGATGGTGTTAGTAAGGAGCTCTGGTGGCACAGTGGTTAAAGCGCTCAGCTGGTAACTCAAAGGGCAGCAGTTCAAACCCACCAGCTGCTCCGTGGGAGAAAGATGTGGCAGTCTGCGCCATAAAGATTACAGCCTTGGAAAGCCTGTGGGGTAGCTCTATTCTGTTCTACAGAGTCACTATGAGTCAGAATGGACGCGACAGCGATGGGATTGGTTTGGTTTGGTTTGATGGTGTTAGTAGGCAGAAGTGAAGAAGGCAGTCAAGAGAAAGAGAGTTTAGTATTTCAGGAAAATGAATAAGGTCCAGTGGAAGGTGGAAGATATGTCAAAGAGCATAGCTGAATAGGTTACTTCAGCTAAGTAAGAAAAGCAAAAGGCCTGGGGCATGTATATATTTTATAATTTGTTGCTGTTGTGTGCCGTGGAGTTGATTCCAACTCATACTGACCCAACAGGACAGAGGAGAACTCTCCCACAGGGTTTTCTAGGCTGTAATCTTTATAGGAGCAGATCATGAGGTCTTTTCTCCTGTGGAGCTGCTGGAGAATTCGAGCTGCCGACCTTTCAGTTAGCAGCCGAGTGCTTTAACCACTGCATCACCAGGGTCCCTAGATTTTATAATTACATAACTATTATTTTAAAAAGATGCAATAGATAATTTCCATACCCAAAATATTCCAATCAACCCTAAACAACTATTTTTCAACGTTTTTCTTTTCTTCTTAGATACATTAAAAAATAAAAATCTCAGATTGCAATGGAAAAATCCGATAATAAAGACGGTTTCTTCTATTTAGGACAGGATATAATGAAAAGGGTAATATAAATATAAAATACACAAACATGGAAAAATTTACATATAAAAAATTAGGAAAATAACATCAGCAGATTATTCAAAAGTAAAATAATTCAGAATATTCACAGTCAGTGCCCCAGAAACAAAATTACAATATAAAATGAAAGCACGTTAGTACAAAGGACCTTCAGAGATACCTACAATTGCTAGTTATTGTGCTAAGGAGAATAAAAAGCTCAAAAGAACTTAGTGCCTTTCTTTAGGAATGCGTATCCCGGCACAAAAAAACGTAGAGAAGAAGAAAAAAATAATTTTTATTAATATATTCTAAGGAAGCAGCCGATACATTCCAATAAAAAAAAAAAGTAGGCAGTAGAGAGGGTAAAGAATAATTATTCACCCTGAAAAAGCACATCCTTTCTTTGAGGTCACTTTAGTCTTTTTTTTAAATTAACTTATTCAGGGAACTAACTCAGAGGTCCCTTTCAATCCAAAGGTTAAATCACCAAAGGCAAACATTTGTCTTTAACCATGGTGAAGCACGCGTAAACTTAAGGCACTTCTCCGAGGACCAACGAAATATCAAACCCATATGCAAACTACTTATGGTGGTTTTCTTTTTATTCCTGTGCTGAGAAAGGTTTGGGTTCTATAACATAATAAAAATAAATCCAAAGGGCTTGATCACATAAAGGGAGAGCGTGAGGTAATCATTCAAAAATGCGCTATAGTTATTCTCAAACTGGCTCCACTCCTGGGGCGAACGGAGTCATCATTCTCATCTTGTCATCACTATGGGAATTCTCCAGCGACTGCAGAAGGCAGGAACCACAGGGTTTCCAAAGACAAGATTCAGGCTGATAGATTGATAAACTCGACTATTTGATAAAGGAATCCACATTATTTAGATCCATGTAACTTGGAGCCCTGGTGGCACAGGGGTTAAGAGCTCAGCTGCTAACCAAAAGGTCAGCATTTGTAATCCACCAGCCATTCCTTGGAAACCCCGTGGGGCAGTTCTACTCTGTCTTATAGGGTTGTTATGAGTCGGAATCAATGGGTTTGGGTTTTGGTTTAACTTGGGGAAACTTCAGAAGGTTCACTGTAATTGAACCTCTCCCATTCCAAATGTTCCTGAAACTACTAAACAAATAATTCTCAGAATTGAAATGTGCTCTCATTTTGCACATATAATGACTGCCAGAGCCCATGTATTCATTTCCCTGGGCCTCGCCAGCCTGGGAGACCAAGTGAGGTCACATCACAAAAATTTCCCTCCTAACAGAGGATGGGCTTCTCCCAGTATTTGAGGCGGTTCTCAGGGAGTTTCCCCATGTTTCACAAACAGATCGGCAACTGTTCTTCCGCTGCAGCCTCTGAGTGATACCTGCTGCCTGTGGAGCCATTTGGGGGATGCTGGTCACTGTGAAAAGGATCAGGGGACCACCCCAATGCTCCTAAAGCCACAAACCTCCTAGGTGCCAGAACACCCCTGCCTTTGCTTCAGCCCTCTGAGCTTCAGAGGCACCCAGTGCTGTCCTTGTGGAACAAAGAGTGAATTTCTTCTGCCTAGCTATACGTCCAGAGCAAACATGTAATTTACTTCCCTAACTTGGCCACTTTTGAGAGTGAAAATCCTGTTCCGTTGCCTAGATTGTAACTCTTAGCTACTCTATAGGACAGAGCAGAGCTGTCCCATAGGGTTTCCAAGGAACAGCTGGTGGATTTGAACTGCTAGCGGTTTGGTTAACAGCCAAGCTCTTAACCATTGCACCACCAGGGCTCCTTGAGAGTGAAAAGGAAACCTAATTCAGTTACCCAGGATAGAAAGTGTAAACTGGGTCTGTCCCGGAGACACTGGGACATATAGTCAACCTGCAGATGGTTCCTTTCTCACCCAGGACCCTGAGACAATAGACCCACCTCCTGGCCCCTCACCAGTCCTTGGGCTAAAGCAGTTCTTCAGCTTCTTCTTACAGTTCTTTTCACAGGCGTCAAATTTCATCCACAGGGTTGGGCTGGAGAATGTACATCATATTATCTCCTTATTGTCCAGCTGCCCACAGATCAACCTCTTGCAAGGTACAGTCAGGTTAAGATGCCCACTTCTCTAACCATCCAAAAATAAGATACAACAGAGTAGCCAGCCCAGTCTCAGCTCAGTAATCAAACCACTTTCCCAATGAAACAAAGGAAAGAGGATTATTGGGAGGCCATTTGCCAAGGCCTCCTAATAAGTTGGCCTATTATGAGTATATATAAAGAGATCGGAGACCCAGTGGCATAGTGGTTAAAAGCAACAGCTGTTAATCAAAAGATCAGCAGTTCGAATCCACCAGCTGCTCCTTGGGAACCCTATGGGGCAGTTCTACTCTGTCCTACAGGTCGCTATGAGTTGGAATCGACTTGACAGCAATGGGTTTTTTACAAAAGAAATCATGAATGTTGCTCTTCTCTTTGTCATTAGATATTGATACTTGCATCTACCCTTTGGAAAAATTTATAACAAAGCACTGTTAGCAAAATCATGTCTATGAAGCATTACTGAGTGCTGGGAAAAGAGAATTGCATTAATAGTAATTATAATGTTATCTTCGAAAGAGAAGTTTAAATGAGAGGTGACATATTCCTACTTGAAAAGCACCCATAAAATTTCTTTAGTGTTGATCATTTAAAGTGAATATATGAACCACATTTATTAACATGTACTGGCTGTGGGGAATCCATAAAGAACTGATGACCACAATCTAATGGTTAAGATTGTGTGTTCCACAACAGACCCCCAAATGTTTGGAGAGAGTTTCTAATAACGGACTACGCAACGGTCTTCTGAAGCAGAAAGCATTAGGAACACAGCATGATACCATCATATGCACAACTATTAAAAAAAAAAGTTTTAGTTAAAACCTGAACAAAGAGCTTACTTAGCTTTTTATTAGTGCTCGAAATAAGATTGTCTTAGTCATCTAGTGCTGCTCCAACAGAAATACCTCAAGTGGATGCTTCAACAAAGAGAAGTCCATTCTCTCACAGTCCAGTAGGCTACAAGTCCAAATTCAGGGCGTCAGCTCCAGGGGAACGCTTTCTCCATTGCTCTGGAGGAAGGTCCGTGTCATCAATCTTCCTTTGGTCTGCAAGCATCTCAGCGCAGGAACCTCAGGTCCAAAGGACGCGCTCTGCTCCTGGCACTGCTTTCTCGGTGGTATGAGATTCCCATGTGTCTCTGCTCACTTCTCTCTTTTATATCTCAAAAGAGATTGCATTAAGACACTATCTAATCTTGTCAACCTCATCAGTATAACCTCATCACAGTGATAGAATTTACAAGGAAATCACATCAGATAACACAATCACACAATACTGGGAATCATGACCTAGCCAAGTTGCTACACACATTTTTGGGGGGACACAATTCAATCCATGACAAAGATCATAACATTTAGTTAAATATAAATAATCAAACACCACATTTAAGTTTGTTCCATAAATCTAGACTGCCCCCAAAACAGTGGGGAAAAAAAAAAAAAACTTGGGCAAACAAAGCATCGGACTTTGCACGTTTGGGTTGCTCAATGACTGTTTGTGGACTTGATAACCTTGGAGTGTCCCCAACCAGACAGCCAATGTCACATCTCTTGAGATCGGATTCTGATTTTAGGCTAAAAGTTAGGATATCCTCTCTGAGAATGGAGATCCTGCAATTTCTCAGACTGCTTTTCTAGGCGCCAAGAGATGTTTTCACCAGCAGAGAGCTCAGTTCTGATGCAGGAGAGAGGAGGGAAGAGCGATAACGTGAACTCATGCCATCAAACATGCAGTCTGAAGCCAACCAGGGCAGCACGCTGCAGAACCAGAGCTCTTAACACTATGCGCTCAGGTGAGGTCGCTGGAAGGCTACGTTATCAAGCAGGATGCATGAGACACGTGCCAAGGTATTCTTTCCTCCTCCTCCTGACCTTCCTCACTTTCTTAATGTTTGAAATTCCACCACCTCAGGAATTTGAATTTCCACACCCACACAGTCACTCCTAGATCATGAGGTCTTTTTTGGCCTTCTGGAATTCCCCTTCCAAATGAACATTGTCCTTGCGAAGGTTAGTTATTTAATCCGGCCTTTCCAAAAATAGGTATTTCCAGTCCCTCAAGATATGTCATGAAAAAAAAATTCTTTGGTCAAAGAAGTTTGGTAAATGCTGCCTACTGATTAACTCTTGAAGATTCAACATACGAAATTGAAAAGCCCATGGCTTGGGTCAGGTGCACCTTAGTCCTCAAAGTGACATCTTTGCTTTTTAACACTTTAAAGAGGTCTTTTGCAGCACATTTGCCCAAAGCAATACGTCATTTGATTTCTTTTTCTTTTAATGAATGTATATATATATATTTTTTATTGTGCTTTAGGTGAAGGTTTACAGAGCAAATTTGTTTCTCATTAAACAGTACACATATCGTTTTGTGACATTGGTTGACACCCCTGCGACATGTTGACATTCTCCCCTTCTTGACCTCAGCTTCCCCATTTCCATTCGTCCAGCTTTCCCGTTCGTTTGATGTCTCAACTGCTGCTTCTGTGGGTGTCGATTGTGGATCCAACTAAAATATAACACTTAATATTCACAAAGAACATATTTTTTAAAAGTTCTAGACTATATTGCAGAGGGGAGAAAACATTTTTATCATTGTTTAATCCAGTATTTTTTAAATTATTTTACCTAGAAAATACTATAGAATACTTTTTAGCATCCTGACTACTCCAATACCAACTCAGTGAATCATCGGCGTCTGAAAATATGGAATATGAGGTCAGCAGTTAGCAAGCCAGGGACAGTGACGGAGTGACTGGACCCGCTGTCGCTGCAGATTTTCATTTGTTTAATATTTATTAAATAATAGTGATAGTGTCGGTGTTTTTCTAATTTTTCAGCCCCATAGAAGAGTGTATACCATAGCCACACCACAGAATAGTATATATCATAAATTAAGACTTTATCATGTAGTTGAAGAAATGAGATATGTACCACATGAAAAGTTAAGGAACGAGGAAATAACTTGATTGAATGCTAAATAGGTTACACAGGCAACGTGTTTGTGAATTCTAGGAAAGAAGAGCTCTGAAGTCTGGGTAGCACTGACGGGACAGAGAAGGAAGGAGTGCCCGGGGCAGGGGACAGTGTGAGCAAAGGCTCAGTGGAGGTGCCAGGAACGTCTGCCAGGAGCAGACCACTCCTCTGGCTGCGAGAAATCATTCAAGTTGCTGTAGTTGGGGCCAGTCACTTTTAGGCAACTCTGTGGCCCAGGTCAGGGCTCACTATGGACGTGAGTTCACAAAGAATCCTTGTCAATGGGAGGTGCCTCAGGCAAGAGCTGCCACCACGAAGCACTGCTGGAAGCCACCGACAAGACCTGGAGCTACCAGGCAAGCCGTATAAGAAAACGACCTCTGACAGACCACTACCAACGGGAACTGCCATCGCAAGGACCAGCAAATGATTTAGGCTGAAGTCGCCTTATCGCTCTTGTGATCTCCTGGCGACCCCCATAGATGCCCAGAGTCGCTGAAGTGCTGTTGGTTACTTTTGTGTGGTCTTTCTAGCCATGGTCTTGTAACTCCCACCCAGGTGATTTGGTGGGACAGCGTGATAGGGTAATTATGGCCCACCAAAGGGACTGGTCAGTTGTCCCATCCCTCTGGGCTTGAAATGAGCCACCCCAGAGAGTGTACATAGGGTCAATTTGAATCGGAACCGACTCGACGGCCCCTAACAACAACAGAGGCAGGAAAGAGAAGATACCATCACCACTCAGGCAGCAGAGACCGGCAGGAGATGGCTCAGCAGGCTTCCTGGCCCACGGAGCAAGAAAGCTGAGTGCCTTTGGGCAGAGACTGAGGGCCAGGGGGAGGTGTGCCTGTGAGCACAGGTGGGTACAGGCTGTCCTGATGGCAGAACTGTATCCTTGAGTGTTTCTGAGCCTGAAATGTAACCTGTTACTTCCCTAATAAACCCCATAATCGTGAGTATGGTCTGTGAGTTCTATGTGGCCATTGCAAAGAATCATCAAACCCAGCAGAGAAGTAGAGAGCGCAGTGGGGGGGATGGTTGGCATCAGAATTGGTAAAGATGGCAGAGAGAGGAGGCTTGTCTGGCCTCCACCTCATGAGAGTCAGCCTTGCCCTGTTGATCTTGATTCTCCTTCCCTCTTGTGGGGTTGGAGGAGGTCAGACACCACTCCCACGCCATTATTACAGTTGCCCAGAGTTGACTGACAGCCCAGGTGCTGCCCGTCTGGATCCACCGCTATATCATCCTGAGGCCTTGCTTCCCATGAGCACTCCTATCAATGATTGAGCATGGTGAGGGTATCATTCCTGGGATGTGTAACTCTCTGGTGGCAACTTTGGAGTGAGGATTTCCCATTTGCCTACCCGAACCTTTCTTGAAACTGTGCTATATCCTGAAACTCTTCCTACCAACTTCTTTTTCTATCTCCTTCACAAGTGTTGGATCAACACTGTGGTGTGAAGGCTCTCCCTGCCCTCTTCAGCCCCCTCCCCTTTATCCTTCTTGGGTGTTTTCTCCAATAAGTTTCTCGCATGTCTAATTTTAGCTTGGTGTCTGCTTCTTGGAGGACCCCAAACAACACAGATACTCAGCTATGATGCAGTTCATTCTGATTCCATTCTGTTGAGCTTTTCAGAGAAGTCTAGCTCTGTCACAAGGGTCCCAGCTCTCAGCAACCACACAAAGAGGGAAAGATTCTTCACCTCCCAGTGTTACCTTCTCCTGGTATTGAATGCCAGGCTCACATCTGCCCTTCCTCATGAATGGGGTTGAGTTTGGAAAAGATTTTGTTATTTGATAAATACAAAAGAATGGAAATTAACACTTGGAAATTGACCACCCAAGTAAAAGGAAAGTGAAAGTGAATATAGAGGCAGAATAAGAGATGTGTTATGGATTTAATTGTGTATCCCCAAAATGTGTGTCAACTTAGCTAGGCCATGATTCCCAGTATTGTGTGATTGTCTACCGTTTTGTGATCTGATGTGATTTTCCTGTGTTGTAAATCCTAACCTCTACGATATTAATGAGGCAGGATTAGAGGTAGTTATGCTAATGAGGCAAGATTTAATCTACTGGATTAGGTTGTATCTTGAGTCAATCTCTTCAGATATAAAAGAGAGAAGAGACAGAGAGGAGGGGGACCTCATGCCACCAAGAATGAAGAACCAGGAGGGGAGCACATCTTTTGGACCCGGTGTCCCTGTGCTGAGAAGCTCCTAGATCAGGGGAAGATTGATGACAAGGACCTTCCCCCAGAACCAACAGAGAGAGAAAGCCTTCCCCAGGCACTGGCACCCTGAAGTCAGACTACTATCCTCCTAGACTGTAAGAGAATACATTTCTGGAGTCTGTTGGAGCAACACTAGATAACTAAGACAAGATGGCTGTCTAAAATTATCTCTTGAAGAGCCTAATAGAAGGTACTACGGATTTTTCAGTCAGTAGGCAGTTACTGTTCTTCCATACTGGGTTATAGCCGTGTTTCTTTAAATGGACAACGGCAAGCTGCGTAATTAAAATTTCTCAGTGACTTGGTAGATAAGGAGACAAACAGCTCTACCTTTATGAACCAGTGAATTGTGCTGCTGCTCGTACCATGTCCTCATTGTACATCTGATGTGTATCCGTGTCCTTTCATCTTCAGATGAAGCTGGCATTTAGCACTTTGGGTCACTACTGAATATTGCTGGATGGGAAATGACATGAAAACAATTGGAGTCTTCTAAGTGTCGGCCTGTGGATCATATGAATTGATAGGCATTTGCAACTGGTAAAAGCACTGCTGCTTTGGCGTGGTGACCTTTCTAGATGAAATTAATTGGTTCTCTTCAGTGACACCACTTGAACATGAATATGTTCTACTGACGCAGAGAAAACAGAATAAAGGAATCACCACATCAATCAGCTGGAAAAGATTTCATGAAACACTTTACAGATTATCAATTATAGCACACTGAGACTTCACATATAGATGGCCAAATATTTCAAACAGTTTTTAACTTCCTGCCCTTCCCACCTGCCACAGAGAAGTGGCTGAAGTAGGCTTGGAAATGCAGCAAGTATTGTGGATGGGCTTTCAAAGCCAATTCACAGCCCCTCCCTTCTCCCTTGCCTAACTCTATTTTAGAGACTATAAACACTAAAAGGTTGAACTTCCAATCTCTCTCTTGACTAGGGTTAGTCATGTGACATAATTCTGGCCAATAATATGTAGGCAGAAGTCACTGGGGAGGGTATATCTTCTCAAACAAAAAGACAGCCTCTTTGAAGAGTGTTCTTGGCTCTCATATTCACCTATCTTCCACCTTCCTGCCAGGAATGTATATGTGAGGGCTGGAGGTGCAGCAGCCATCTTATCACCATAAGTTTAAAATCCTCAATAAGAATGATAGAGCAAGACCATTGAAGGTGGAATAAAAGGAGCAATATATTTGGATTTTTTGCTCCCTTTATAAACAAACTGATCACAACTGGATCAATAAGCAGCATCATGATAAACAGAGAAAACACTGAAATTATCAAGGATTTCATTTTACTTGGATTCATGTTCAACACCCATGGAAGCAGCAGTCAAGAAATCAAACGACGTATTGCATTGGGCAAAAGTGCTGCAAAAGATCTCTTCAAAGTGTTAAAAAGCAAAGATATCACTTTAATGACTAAACTGCTCCTGACCCAAACCATAGTATTTTTAATCGCCTCATATGCGTATGAAAGCTGGACAATGAAAAAGGAAAACCGAAGAAGAAGTGATACATTTGAATTATGGTGTTGGCAAAGAATACAGAATATGCCATGGACTGCCAGAAGAATGAACAAATCTGTGTCGGAAGAAGTACAGTCAAAATGCTCTTTAGAAGCGAGGGTGGCGTACTTTGGACATGTTATTAGGAGGGACCAATCACCAGTGAAGAACATCATGCTTGGTAAAGTAGAAGGTCAGAGAAAAAGAGGATGACCCTCAACAAGATGGATTGACACAGTGGCTCCAACAATGGGCTAAGATACAGCAAATATTTTGAGGATGACACAGCACCAGGCAACATTTCTTTCTGCTATACATAACGTTGCTGGGAGTCGGAACCGACTCAATGGCACCTAACAACAACAGATCTGGATTCACTCAGGAACCATAGATAACATCATACTTAATAGTGAAAGGCTAGATGCTTCCCCTCTAAGATCAGAAACAAGGCAACGATGTTCACACTTTTCACTTCTTTCAAAATTGTACTGGAAGTTCTGGCCAGGGTGACGAGGCAAGAAAAAAGACATAGAAGATGAAAGTAGTCATCAAATTGACCTAACTCATGGCGACCACATGTGCATCAGGGTAAAACTGTGCTCCCTAGGGTTTTCAATAGCTAAGTTTTTGGAAGTTGTTTGCCAAGCCTTTCTTCCAAGCACCTCTGGGTGGATTTGAACTTCTAACCTTTTGGTTAGCAGCTGAGTACATTAGCTATTGCACCATCTAGGGACCCCAGCTAAAGGATACAGGGTTTCTTTCTGAGATGATGAAAATGTTCTAAAATTGACTGTGGTGATTGGTTGCACGTATCTGTGAATATACTAAAAAACATTGACTAGTGCACTTGAAATGGATGAATTGCATAGTAGGCAAATTGTGTATCAATAAAGCTGTTAAAAATAATGCTGACAATTATAAACTGTAGTCTATGTGTCTTAATTTCTTCAACATTAAATGAGGGAATTTTTGAGAGATGACATTTATGATTCCTTCCAAAAATATTCCCAACCACAGAACAGTTGAGTTATACTGTATCCACTCGATGGCAATTTAAGCTGTCTTTTAAAATGATAGTTACAGAGACTAAGTAACAGTAGCAAAAGTTACATCTTTATTAAGTGAAAAAAATATCAATATGCAAAAGCATAGGTGTTGAATGATTATCGCCATTATAAAAAGAAAGCAAATGTAAGTGATGATACCAAAGTGAGGATAGTTGTGTTGAAGATTTCATATGAATGCTTCCTCTCCATTTTGCAAAGATTATTCAATGTGACTGTGTTATTTTTATAATTTGAAAACTAATTTTTAAATTAATAGATGGGAAGAAAGATATTAGAATCCTTATTTGGTGTTTATTTCTCTGCAAATGAATAATGTCTTTTACAAAAATCAGCACAAAGCTGGTTCGTATGAGGCGGAGGTTAAACACGTCCCAAATGTCCAACTTTTCCAAATTGCTGTACCACTCCATCATCTCTAACATCAACTACTCCTCCCCTCAGTACTCTCCTCCCGTCTTTGGGGTCCATAACTCACTGCAATGTCTCACAGAACTCATGAACAGTATCAAGGAAATGGCTCATGTGGTTGTGAAGGAGTCCATGAGTCAAGCATAGGTTTCTCTCAACCCACGTGGCTTCAGGGGCTGATGAACCCAAATCAGCATCTCAGACTACAGGCTGCTGGCTCACAAGGCTGTGGAAGCTAGTGAATAAGGTCAGATGATAGGCTGCTGGCCCCCGGGACTGCAGAAGCCAGGGAATGCCAGAATCTCCAGGTCAGACAGCAGGCCACTTGCTCAAGTTCCAAGAACCAGAGATTAGACAATCATGAACCAGATGTGGGATCCAAAGTGAGAGAGACAGCGAGCCTCTCCAGAACACCTACACATATGCATTGGATGCAGGCCACACGCTGAGGAAGGGTGTGACTTGAGTAAGAGTGGGACTTAAGTCATGCCCTCCTGCAAGGCTGTGGCTCAATACACACCTCACAGTAATCCTGCCTGATTAACATATAGAGGTTAGGATTTACAACACATAAAATGGAGGATAATTACATCAGATCACAAAATAGAGGGCAACCATAAAATACTGGAAGTCATGGCCCAGCCAAGTTGACACATAAGCCCAACCATCACAGGTTCCATACACCATATTTGCATAGTCCCACTTGGTCATTGTGTGTGAGGCAAGTCACAAAGACGGCAGCGGTAGGGCCATATTAAGCAATGCATTACACCGCACTCTGAAGTGTATTAAGTTTCTTCTTAGACTTACAAAATCACTATACAGGCCAATGAAATATTTTATACAATTGAATACTATTCATATTGATTCATTATGTCAACACGGCAGCAATGTTCTTTTCTAGCTCCTTTTATCTCCCCTAAGTATGTATTTCTTGTATTTCAATTCAAAAGATTATTTCTCTTCAGGGTTTTTTGAAAGGATTGGAATTACTTGCAATATTAAGGTGGTTGTGTGAAAAATTGCTATTGCAAAGGCTTATATTTATGTTCACTTCCTGTGACTACTGTAAAAAGTTACCCCAACTGGGTGGCTTAGAACAACAGCAAATTATTCTCCTATGGTCCTGAAGACCAGAAGTCCACAATCAGCATCACCGGAGAGAAATCAAAGTGCCCTCAGGACCTCACTCAGTTTGGAGGATCCTTGGGAGAATCTGCTCCTTGCCTCCACTCACTCCTGATGGCCGCTGGCTTTCCTTGGCTTGTGGCCTCATCACTCGAATCTCTGCCTCTATCTTCTCATCGCCTTCTCCTCTTCTGGCTGTGGACAGGGCTCCCTCTGGCTCTTTCTTGTAAGGATGCACAACGACTGCCTTTAGGGCCCACCCACACAATCCAGGATAATCTCCCCAGCTCAAGATTCTTCATTTAATCACACTTACAAAGACTCTTTTTTTCAATTAAGGTAACATTTACAAATTCCAGGGATTAGGATTTGATATTTTGGGGGGCCACTATTCAGCCTACTACAATATAATAAAAGGTAATATAATTCTAAGTATAATCTCATTTGAAATTTTGAATTTCCATTCATACCTTCAAAAACCAACCTTGTTGCCATTGAGTAGATTAGACTCATTGCGACCCTATAGGACAAAGTAGAACTGCCCACAGGGTTTGCAAGGAGTGGCTGGTGGATTCAAACTGCCACCCTTTTGGTTAGCAGCCAAGCTCTTAACCTCTGCGCCTCAGGGCTCATACCTAGCTAAAGCTTTAAAATCTGGTGGGATTATCCAGAATCATAATCCTAGGAAGGTATAGTGTGAGAAAAGACCTCTTATAGCTCCTGCTAAATGAAAAAAGCATGCAGTGTTTCAGAGAAACTAATTTTTTTAAACACATGAATGTAAAAAAAAATTTTTTAACTGTGAATTGGCCCAGTAAAATTAGGTTCACCCTAGTGGCACAGTGGTTAAGGGCTTGACTGCTAATCAAAAGGTCAGCAGTTGGAATCCACCAGCCGCTCCTTGGAAACCCTATGGGACAGTTCTACTCTGTCCTACAGGGTCACTATGAGTCGGAATGGACTTGAAAGCATCAAGTGTTTTTTTTTTTTAATATCAAAATTTGCATACATAATGTCCTCATATTTAAAAATAGAAAGTTTAACGTTGGTTTATTATATTTCAACAATGATGGAGTGTCCTGAAAATTGATTTGAGGATTTAACCTCAACAGCACAATACACATAAGACTATGAAATTACTAAAAATGTAGGATGCTACTTATTTATGTGAGTTGACTAAGAAGCTGCCAATATTTTCATTAACTCTCAAACTAGAAGCTATTTTAGCAAAATTATGAGCGTACACAAATAATTGAAATGCTAGAGCTTTTATTTCTTTTCCTCATTTGGTTAGTTTGAAGCTTCACTTTTAATTTCAGAAGAACCCCGTCGAAGGCTTGGATTTGGGGGTGGTTACATACGATAACTGATTTACATTTCTGTGTTTTGTGCCAGGAACATTTCTAAGTCTAAATATTAATTTATGTATTGCTTGGACTATATTTGAACATGGAGTTTAAGAATCTTTAATGCTACTCATTTAGATTAAATTAATTAGTAAAACAGACTCCAATTATTTTCAAAGCCAATATTAAGAAAGCTACACACTGGACTTTAAACAAATCAATGCAGTTATCCCTTAAATTAGGCTAGTCACAATTCAGCTTCATTGCAGTGAAGACTATGGGCGCTTATTCCACCTGACAGAAAAATCTGATGCCCTTGGCACAAGGCAGCCTTAGTACGAAACTAGGCTTATGTCTCTCTCTTTCAGTTAGAGACAAATGGGTTAAATTCTGCATTAAAAGGAACCCTGGTGGCACAGTGGTTAAGAGCTCAGCTGCTAACCGAAAGGTTGACAGCTCAAATCCACCAGCTGCTCCTTGGAAACCCTATAAGGCAGTTCCACCCTTATGGGGTCACTATGAGTTGGAATCGATTCAATGGCAATAGGTGTTTTTTTTTTTTTTTAATGCATAGGAAAGGTGAATTTAATATTTGTTCTTTATGAATTAAAGGGACAAGAATTAAAAGTTTCAAAAAGAATTTTTCAGAGCCTCTGAGTGGTAACAGACCATAAAACTTAATATAGCTTTATACCTAAACTCCTTCTCATCTCTGTTTTCTCTTTAGAAGCCTTGCTCTCTTCCAGGCTCCAAATCTACTTCAGCTAGCCGTCTCTCTTCATGACCTTAATAGCTTCCTCTGATCCAGCCCTTCCTACCCGTCTATATGTACATTCTATCCTTCCTGTGATTACATGAAAAAAAATTGCCTCATCCCTCCCTGCTTTGTCACACTGTTATGGATGGAATTGTGTCCCCCCAAATAGGTATTGGAGTCCTAACCCCTAAACCTGTGGATAAGGAGCCCTGGTTGCACAATGGTTAAGCACTTGCCCGCTAACCGAAAGGTTGGTGGTTCCATAGCGCCAGCAGCTCTGCAGGAAAAGATGTGGCAGTCTGCTTCTGTAAAGATGTAAAAAAATACAAACAAACCCATTGCCATGGAGTGGATTCTGCCATAGCGTAGCTACTGTAAAGGACAGAGTAGAACTGTCCCCGTAGGTTGTCCAAGGCTATAATCTTTACAGAAGCAGACTGCCACATCTTTCTCCCACAGACTGGCTGGTGGGTTTGAACCACCAACCTTCTGGTTAGCAGTCAAGCACTTAACCACTGCACCACCAGGGCTCCTCTGTAAAGTTCACAGCCTTGGAAGCCCTGTGAGGCAGCCCTACTCTGTCCTTATAGGGTCTCCACGAGTCAGAATCGACTGGAGGGCAATGAGTTTTTTTTTTTGTTTTTGTTTTTGTTTTGTTTTGTTTTGTTTTTTAATACCCCTGGCTGTAATCCCTTTTGTGAGTAGGCTTGCCTTTGTTATGTTACTGGGGTCACATCAGTGTAGGGTGCGTCCTAACCCTAACCACTTCTTATTAGATGCAGAGACAAGCAAGCACAAATGAAGGCAGATAAATGCCACTCGAAGAATGCTGGAAGAGGCGAGGACCTTCCCCCAGAGCGGACAGAGAGAGAGCCTTCCCCTATAACAGGTTCCCTGAATCGGACTTCCAGCCTCCTAAACCTTGAGAAAATACATTTCTGTTCTTTAAAGCCACCCTCTTGTGGTATTTCTGTTACAGCAGCGCTAGGAGACTAAGTAAGACACACACTGTTATCCTACATTCCTTCCCAATACACTTTTCTGAGCAGTAGATTTCACTCACCACTTCTACTTCTTTGTCTGTCATTTAATTTACTTCTTAAACACTCTGTAACCTGGCTTACATAAGATAACAGGAACACTTACATGACGCTATCTTGATCACAATTTATTTCATCCTCATAACAACCCTAGACGGTGAGTACTATTGTTATCATCCCTCCCCCTCATTTTACAGATGAGGAAACTGAGACACAAAGGGATTAAGTAATGTGCCAACATAACTGAGCTTAGATTTGAACCCGTGAAGTTTGTCTTCAGGTTCTATTGTCTGAAACACTTTTATAAAGCCCAATTATCTTCTCAGTCCTTGTCCCATTGCCTGGCTCTGTCTCCAGCATTTAGAATTATGACTTCCTTCTCTGTGAAGCTCCTCGGGTTCTCTTCCTACTCCCATGAAAGACTTCCATCTCCTTCTTCACTCTTTTGTGCCTCCCTTCGTTCCTCCCACTTAAAGTTCAACCTCCCTGTTTGCTTGTTCTACACTCTCCAGGTCTACCTCATCTTCTCCAAGAGTTGAGAGCCAACTACTCTATGGACAGTTCCTAAAACTCACACCTCTAGTCCTAATTTTCCTTCTGAGCTCTAGGCATACAACTTCAAGAGCATCGTGTGGCTACTCAACCATATATCACCTTGCCTTTCCAGAACATTACTCTCCCCGCATCTCCCTTCTTTCTCATCTCTCGCTCCCACCCTACAATCCTAAACCTCCTTTGTAAATGAGATATTTGTGACCCCACCCACTCAGGCTGGAAACCACAAAGTCACCTTTGAATCCTTGTTCTCCTTACCCTTGAAGCTGTCTCCATAACCGTAATCCAAGAATCATGTGTAATCCATTAGTTTGGGAGACTAGTCTCAGGGCCCCAGACTTGGCACCCCTTTTATCCTATGGCTGGAGCCCCATCTACAGGTTCAACTCTACTTATTAGTCAAAAAAGATTGAAGGAACTTTAGCTTAAATTATGGGACACAGAATCAAGGAGCCCTTTCAGCTTTCCCTGCTGATATTCTAAGCCAGAATCTGGCCACTGACCTTGTTTTGCCCTATTGAATAGCCTAAGTTTTGCCTAGCATCAAGATACACTTACAACTGGGGCTTTCTCCCTGAACCCTTGATCAGTGGCTAGAGTCCTAATAACTGCTCACAGACATTTCTGAGCTAGAAGATTCCAACTCTTGCTCAGACCTGGAATGCCCATCATGGCACTTGACCACCTGCTTAAAAAACCAAACCAGTTGCCATCAGTATGGTTCTAACTTGTGGCAACCTCATGTTTGTCAGAGTAGAACTGCACACCATAGAGTTTTCAATGACTGATTTTTTCAGTCGTAGGTTGCCAGGCCTTTCTTCCGAGGCCTCTCTGGGTGAACTCAAACCTCCAACCTTTCAGTTAGTGGCCGAGCACATTAACCATCCGCACCACCCAGGGATCCTGACTACCTGCTAAGACACTACTGTCATACCACATCAGGGACCCAGACTCAGATTGCTTATCTAATCCCGTGCTGGCTGTCCTTTTTTTTTTTTTTTTTTTAATTAGCTCAAATGTGTTTGACAAGTTACAGTTCACAGAGCATATGTACATCTGTATTCTCATTTAATCCTAAGAGCTTTAAGGAAAGCCAGAAATCAGAGACTCAATAACTCACACAGTTTATGGAGTGAGCATGTGGGCGCCAGCACTCAGGTCCACTTCCTGGCTCTAAGTCCAATGCCCTCCTCACTTCACAGCATTGCATGCACTTTCGTTCCTGGAATCCGCTGGTCAGACAGAACTTCCTTCCAGCCTGTACCAACCCCATGGGGGCCTCTAGCTCCAAATCTCTCTCTCTCTCCATTTACCTTGCCCTGCTGTAGATAACCAACCCTCATTCCTTCATACCCAAGGACTTGACAGATGGTTGTTTTTGAAGCATCCTTAAGACTGATGATCCCCCTTGTCAAAATGTCGAAAATGGTATAAGGAATTGCAAAATTATAAACATAGCACCACAAACAAGCATGCAAGGTTTCAAGTACAAGGTAAACATAATATTCCTATGAAGAAGACAAGCATGTTTTCAGAAAAAAATTTGAAGAATAATATAATGCAATTCAGTGCATTGCCAATGTAAGCTTTAATTTCAAAGGGAAGGGGCTACAGATAAATAAATGACCACCTAGGACTAATTCCACCCCCCTGAAATTTTTGTCTGCTTTTCCATTTCAAGATGGTTAATGTTAATCTTGTAATATTTTCTTCCTTACTTAATAGTAAACCAAACCAGTTGTCATGGGATCAATTCCAACTCATGGTGATCCCATGTGTGTCAGAGTAAAGCTGTACTCCACAGGGTTTGCAATGGCTAATTTTTTTTGCAAGTAGGTCACCAGCCCTTTCTTCCGAGGTGCCCCTGTGCAAACTGCAACCAACCTTTTGGTTAGCAGCCTAGGTGTTAACCATTTGCATCACCCAGTCTAATAGAAGACAGCAAGGCTATTTTGGATATACTACTGCTGTGGCTGTAAGGCAAGTGGGGAAAAGCAGGGTCATGGAGAGCATGGGCTCCAGACTGTCCGAGCTGGGATCCCGGTCCTGCCTTTGTGAGGTGGCTGCAACCTGGGGAAGCTCCTTAACCTCTCTCTACCTTCTTCTCCTCAAGTAGAATGGAACTATTAATAGTCAACCTGTCCCATAGGGTTGTCGGAAGGATTAAATAATTAATACAAGTAAAGTGCCTAGCACAGCACTTTGCCTGTAGAACTTTCTATTTAACTGTTTGTTATTATATATGTACAAGAATGAGGAAGTGGCACACCCAAATCCCTGGAGGAATCATTACTACCGGACTTTCAGGGAAAATTTAAAAATGAAGACTTCAGAAATCTCACTCTATTAGTTGCCATGGATTGTCTCTATCTCCCACCCCCCCAACACAGAAATGTAAATAATTAGTTTTTATGTAAGACAACACTTTCCACTTAATAAATCTATATGAACCTCATAGCATTAGTTGGAAGATATCAGTCCGCCTGATTCAGACACAGAGAGAGTGAACACTACTGCAGAATAAGTTACCAGACATTAAGAAAAGACGTTGGCAAAGGGCATAGGGTCCGAGCAGCCTGCCAGACATAATTTCTGGAAAAAAATGAAGTGAAGGCCCATTATAGCTTATCTCCAGTGACCTACTTACAATTGTTGATGAATTGAAGATCTGTCACTAGTTATACCTTCCTGTTTTCATTGTATACTCTTAAAACTTACAAGTTAGTTAGCAGAGAAGTCAAGAGAATTAATCAAAACAATAGCATAATTGCACCATTTCCTGTGCATCTGGGAGTCCTGGTGGCGCAGTGGCCAAGAGCTTGGCTGCTAACCAAAAGGTCAGCAGTTCAAATCCACCAGCTGCTCTTTGGAAACCCTATGGGGCAGTTCTACCCTGTCCTATAGGATTGCTATGAGTCGGAATCAACTTGACAGCAACAGGCTTTTTTGGTCCTGTGCTTCAGAGCTACCTCCTTACAAAGAAAAAACAAGAGATAATAATGTTTTCTAAGATGGTGTCCAGTTATACAGACTCCTTGATAATATAATATATACAGAATCCCCCTTATTCTTAGTTCTACTCACTTATCAGTTTTTGGAAAAACTGAACCTGCAGTTGGAAACATTCTAAAGAACTAATTATATTGTTTCTCTGGATAATAGTGTGACTATCAAAATAACAAATATGAAGACTATTTAGATATATGAAATAATGTTATACACTGTATTTTTATGCAAATAACGCATGCCTTGTACGTTTGTTTGCCAACCGCAACCTCTCCTCCCACCGCCGAGGTATTTTCACAAGTGCCACTATGCTAGTTTTTTTTTCATGTTGCTGTAAAAAAAATTAGCATAGCACAATTATGAAAATACCTCGAGGTGTGAGAGCTCAGTTGGCAAACAAACGAAGAAGGTGCGCGTTATTTAATTAAT
>NW_004443998.1:6746107-6753859 GCF_000243295.1 Trichechus manatus latirostris
ATTAATTAAAATCAACACAATTTTATTGATTATCATGTAAAAATGATATAGGTACATTATTACAGAAAAAAAAAAAAAGCCAGAAAATATATTCAATCATTTGTATTTTTAAATACAGGGTCTATTGTTTTTATGATTACTCCTTAAAACCCACTCCCATTGAGTCAATTCCAACTCATAGCAACCTTATAGGACAGAGTAGAACTGCCTGATAGGCTTTCCAAGGAGCAACTGGTGGATTTGAACTGCCGACCTTTTGGTTAGCAGCTGAGCTCTTAACCACTGTGCCGCCTCCACTCCTTAGACAGCCACAAAAAATTGTGACTGAAAATGCGTCTGTCACTTTTAGCATGTAACAGAGTTACATTCTAACTGCCATCTAAAGACATAAAGACCAGGAATAAGGATTTATTTTAAGTGGGGGGGGGGGAGGAGGCAGTAATCAAAAGAAATTTCATCATCTTCATGAATTAATTTCAGTTTTCCTCATGATTTCGACGCACAGAACATTGCAGTACGTCATTATCGTATACACCACTCTAAACAAACCACGCAGTAATGCTGGGGATTTAACAGGTTCTTTTTGGATTTTTTTAAAGCTAGATTGAATGTCCAATGGCAAGACTCATGTTTTGATAAGCTCTTCTTTATCTAAATACCTGCCTTTCTTCTAATCTCCATTGACTCCACCAGCCCTGAAGATAGCGCTACACCATCTGGTAGAAGATAAACCCTTGTGCCTGTTTTCCACCCTCGTTGAAGAAAACCTTTGAATTTGTAACTTGGGGTGAAGATTCTTATCATACAATGTTCAGTTGCCAGGAATTCAAAAGTGGGCTATGGCCGCCAGTGCTGGAATCTGGCATGTCTGCTTCTGTTTGTTTTGTTTTGTTTTAAAGCATCAGCATGGAATACTTTGCTGGATTTCAGAACACATAACCAGAAGATCCTGCAACACCTTCTGCAGGAATTTATTTAAACTATGTGGCAGGTCTGCTGAAGAAAAGCTATTCAAATGTTCCTGATAATGCCCAAGATCCTGTTACAGTTCTAATTTCATTCAGACCTGTATTTTTTTAGAATAGTATGTGTTAACACAGTTTCTAAGCCAACATGACACAAAGTGCGTTTTGCTTTTGCTTTTGTGAAGTCACCTCAAAGGAGAACCAAGGCAGAATCTCAGGTATGAATCAAAATTTGTTTCAGGATTTTTTTTCTCCCCAAAAGTTTTCAAACGCACCTCGTATCACAAGAAGTATTTTTTTTAATGTATTAACTCAATAGCGTTTATTACATCAAAAAGAGAATAAAGGAAAGATTTTGTTTCCATGTTCCAAAGATCTTGGGGTTTACAATGCTTTACCTTCTAGTTAGGCAAGCTTATCAAGCGGGGAAATTTTATCAGCAATTTTTCTTCCACAAATGTTACTCTTTTCTGCTATTTCTCTTGCAAATCTATTACTGTCCTGGGCGTCCTCTCTTTCCCTATTTGCCGTATCTAAGCTTCCCAGCCTTGAGACATCTGACTAGCCTGCCGAATAAATGAATCTATGCTGATAACTGAAGGGGCCCAAGAAATATGAATTCAACTGGCCTGTTAGTAAACAGAATCTTTGCCCCTGTGCTATTGAATCCAAACGTTTCCTCAAATAAGAACTTCCCTATACTGGTAGTCAATGAGTGATTCATTTTGAGTTCACTGGTGACCACCTACATTTAGTATTTATTTTTTCCCCAGCATCTTAAAGCTCTTGATCTTCTTCCCCCATTAACATTCAGCCAACACGTATTGAGAACCCAGCACAATGCAAGTGTCAATATACAAATAGAGCAGAGTATGAGGCGTCTCTTGCTGGCACAAACAGTTAATGCACCCTGCTGCTGACCGAAATGTTGGAGGTTCAAGCCCACCCAGAGGCACCTCAGAAGAATGGTCTGGCAATCTACTTCTGAAAAATTAGTCGTTGTAAACCCTATGGAACCAGAAGAACTAAATGGTGACCGGCTACCTCTACCAACCATTCTAATCAAGGCCACAATAGATGGACCCTGATAGAATGGGAGACAATGTGGAACAGAACCTCAAATTTCTTAAAACAACAAACAAACAGGCCCACTGGACTGGTTTAGACTGGAGTATCCCCGAGACTATTGTCCTGAGATACTCTTCAGATCTTGGACTGAAACTAACTCCTGAGGTCACCTGGGAACTGACAATAATGAATTTCACCCCTAAGTACTGTGCTCCTTTGAAAAATCACCTCTGTGAGACCAAATGGTCAACAATTACTTTAATACAAAGATAAGAACGTAAGGAGGCAGGAAAGCTCGATTAATGGCAACAGAACAGAAATAATGAGAATGTTCAAACATTGTGATGAATGAATGTAACCAATGTTACTGAACAACTTGTGTAGAAATTGTTGAATGTGTACCTAAACTGCTGTGTAAACCTTCCCTGGAAACACAATCAAATATTATTTAAAGAAAGAAAACCCTATAGAGCCTAGTTCTATGCCGACACACATGGAGTCTCTGTGAGTCGAAGTTGACCTGATAGCAGCTGGTGTTTGGTTTTTCTGCCACTTAGTGGCATGGTCTTGAACAAGCTGCTTATCTTTTCTGTGCTTGGGGTTCCTCATCTGTAAAACGATTACAGCCTTGTTTCCTATTTAGTGAGAAACCGAGGATGTTTGGGTGGGATCTTTTGCATGCTTCCGCCACCCCTCTCCT
The DNA here is from genome assembly GCF_000243295.1 of Trichechus manatus latirostris. Classification (NCBI taxonomy): domain Eukaryota; kingdom Metazoa; phylum Chordata; class Mammalia; order Sirenia; family Trichechidae; genus Trichechus; species Trichechus manatus. Next base: position 6,748,841 of record NW_004443998.1, read on the forward strand.
GGCCTGACTGCATCAGCATCGTGTATTCTACCACATCCTCATAGGCTATTGTTGGACTAATAGGTGTGAAGCGCTTACAACAGTGGTTGGCACATAAAAAGTGCACACGTGCTTTGTTATCTGCGAGGATTGAGACAGAGGGAGAGAGTAATAAGCAAGCTGAGGGTACATTTAAAGGAGGGATTACAGGGATGAGTTATGATAGATTAAAAAAAATAAGTCAAAATAGTAATCAAAGTGAAACTACTCTTCTAACCAGGAAAAAAAAAAAAAACATACACATTAATGAACTATTAATTACAAGTGAATACTCCTTTTAAAATACCTAATGAGATTTCCTCTTGCTGTTTGTAGTTTTAAGTCTTCTTTGAAAATCAGTTGGGTCTAATGGATTGAGAGGCTTCCAAGGAGAAATCAGAGAATTTTAAAAATTTGATCTCCTGACAGGACATCATTGAATCGCGGGCCTTTCTTGTGGCCTAAAATCTGTGTCTTTCCTTCTCTAACTCCTGTGCATTTTATGAAATCCTTAAGTTCTAAGTAACACATTCCAAGAGACTGTGTCATCCCACCAAAACACTCCTCCTAGATGATAGCAGATAAAGAAACAAGGGAGGACCGGGGACTGTCTCTTAGACAACAATTTTCAAAGAGCAATTTACAACTGACTTCTAGTTCTGAGGGTGCTTCTCTTCCCCCGTACTTTCCTCCTCAGAGCTGAAGCCTTGTATAGGGTGACCATGGGAACTTAGGATGAGATAGTGAGCCTGTGGGGCCAGAAAGAAGCAAGAACTGTGAAAAATGGGAACCCCTTAGGGAAGCTGGCCCTGAGGACAGGTGGGGTGGGGCATGGGGGCAGCTGCCCAGCCCTGGTGATGGGCCCTTTTGCTCCAAAATAGAATCTTTTCTTTTTGCCTTCCTTGAATTCCTTTACTTCGTTTCACTATAGCCTGAAACTCTACTGATTAGAAGTTCACTTGAGTCAACAAATACATTCTTCTAAAAGGGAAAACACCTTTAGAAGGGTAACATTTATCAATGCCTTTAATAGGAATATAGTATATTGCCAACCCTGTGCTGGGCACTGGAGCCCTGGTGGCATGGAGGTTAAGAGTTCAGCTGCTAACCAAAAGGTCAGCAGTTCAAATCCACCAGCCTCTCCTTGGAAACCCTATGGGGCAGTTCTCCTCTGTCCTATAGGGTCACCAGGAGTTGGAGTCAACTCAACGGCAATGGGTTTGGCAAGGAGGAAACACCTGGTCTAGCCATCGGGTGTGGAGTGAGGCGGAATCACTGAGCTGATAAGGAACGAGGATCTGCCAAGCAGATGATAGCCAGACTGCAGGGGGCCTAATGAGCTATTCTTAAGAGATTAGACAGAAGAAAGGCAGGCAAATGTTGGAACTGGGCAGGACAGGTGGACACGTGTATTTTCAAAAGGTAATTCTGGCAGCAGCACTTCTTACTGAACCATATTTGCCTTTTTTAAGAACTAGCTGGAACGTCACACTCAGCACGTGGGAAGGAGTACAGGCAAGGTTGGAAAGGTCAGGGCATGGGATACTGTGGGCTACTGTCGTCTTGTAAGACATACTCCAAAGGAGACCGAGCTGGAGTACCTGGGGCACACGAGGGAAACAAAGCGGAGGCTGAAAGAGATATTCGCAAATTTGAAGTTAAACGTGGGTTATTTCAGAGCGGGAGATGGCAAATTATGGCCTGTGTGCCAACTCCAGCTGACCACTTTTTTCTTTTTTTTTACAGTGGATGAGTTAAGACCATTTTTACATCTTTAAATGGTTGAAATCAAATCAGAAGAAGAACATTTTTTGACAAGTGAAAATGATATAAATTTCAAATTTTAGTGTCCATTAATAAAGTTTTTAGAGTCCTGGTGGCACAGTGGTTAAGAGCTCAGCTGCTAATCAAAAGGTTGGCAGTTCGAATCCACCAGCGGATACTTGGAAACCCTATGGGGCAGTTCTACTCTGTTGTATAGGGTCTCTATGAGTCAGAATCGACTCGACGGCAAAAGTTGGGGTTTTTTGGCTTTGAATAACATTTTATTGTAACACGGCCATGCTCATCTGTTTATGTATCACCTATGATTGCTTTCATGCTGTAATGGCAGAGGTGAATACTCGTGACAAAGACTGTGTGGCCCGCAATGCCTGAAATATTTACTATCTGGCCCCTTTACAAAAAAAGTTTGCAGGGCTGTTCAAAGAAAGCCATGAGTTTAGCAATAAAAAAGCAAACACTCTTCCTTCCTCTTGCCAGCAGGTCAGTGAAGGTATGTGGGACCTGAAGCCACGTAAATGTCTGCGTCTTACATGCACCATATAAACTGGAAACAAGCTTACTGCCTTCCAGTCAGTCCCGACTCCCGGCAACCCCACGTGTGTCAGAGTAGAACTGGGCTCCACCGGGCTTTTTCAATGGCTGGTTTTTCAGAAGCAGATCACCAGACCTTTCTTCTGAGGTGTCTCTGGGTGAACTCTAACCTCCCATCTTTCGGTTAGCAGCCAAGGGCAGTAGCAGTTTGCATCATGCAGGGACTCCCCCTCTATCCAGGCACAGGTACTCTGGAATATATACATGCCGTTTCTGATAACCCTGGTACTACACCTCTGTCTCCTGTACCAGAGGTCCAGGACCCAGGATCCAGGACTTTAACTGCTAGAGTTACGAATCAGCTATATTAGAGTTTAAAAAAAGGATTTGGTGGGCTACGTTGGGGACTTGGGGAAAATTCTCTCCAAATTGCAGACGGTGGTGTGAAAATGAATTTTTAAAAACAGCTTCTTTGTAAATTGTGCACGTGCCTACGCTGGCTTAAGGTATTGTGGAGTTTTCATTCATGTGGTCGAGCTTAAGTCGATGTGACTGAACACTGTTAAGGCTCATAAAAGATGACTAGAGCTTGGAGGCAAGCCAGTGAAGGTTTCCTGATTACGACACACCGACTCCTTCAGATTGTCCTTGGAAAGCTAGTGAGTGAGGCAGACAGGATGTAACACTAGAGGTACTTAGTTTTATGAATAGGAATTTTTATGACTGACTTAAATTATGTCTGGAAGAAAAGATATTGGGGTGGGAATTCAAGAAGGTCCGGATTAGTTCACAGGACTTCAACTAATACGCATTTAATGATATCATTCACATAGAACCACCCTGCAAAAACATTTCTAGTGTTTCAGCCTTAAAAGTACTATATTAAATGTTTTATAAGATCTCTTTTTTTTTTAATCCACTGCAGAAACAATTATCAAGTGCTTATGAGGTGTCAGCCCCATGTTAGATGCAGTGATTCAAAAATAAGCAAGATATAGTCCCTTTCCTCAAATAATTTACTCTTAAAGAGAGAAAACCATACACACAAACAAACCAAGAAAGGTAACCAAGAATTCACAGATAAAATGAAAGCACTGTTCATTTATGACAGAAAATAAGTAGTCATTTCAAGAGAAATATGTTAATATCTATAAAGCATCTGCAGTTTTCTTAACAGAAAGCCTCTAAACAGATACAAAATTATCAGAGAGCAAGCGAATCTCCATTTTTAATTCCAGACACAGTAGAAAAGACGTAGATGGCACATTTTGGTCATTGATCTTAAAGTTACCAGGGCAGCTGTTATTCAAGGCGAGCTACCACCTGCTAATCGTTGGAATTCTGACAGTTAAATGTCTACCCCAGAACTAACAAGATGCAGTACGTACAAAACGGGCTCCATACATTTATTGAAGAAATGAATGTCGCTACTTTTCGGTCAACCCAAATTTTGAATGTATTTGGAAAATATAACTCTGAAACTGGTTTTAGGAAATTCCAGTCCAGAGTCAAAACGGTAGTATTTTGGCTACACTGAGTCACAGAACACTGGGAGGCAAGAGGCTTGCCCCTGGCAATTCTTATCGAAAAGCAAGGCAAAGGAGGGAAGTCTCCAAACCCAACCCAGGACTTGAATTTATTATTCTGCACCCTCTCAGTCAACATAATGGGACTCGTTGAGACTTGGGCTTGTGAAAAGCAACTGTTTTAAAATATCCAGCATCTTTGTGTTATTTTCTACCTTTAAAATAACAATAATAATCATCATCATAAATTCTACTTAATATAGTAACAGGTGTAATAATACAATATTTGTTTTTATTGCGTGCTGTTGAGTGGATGCCTACTCACAGCGATTCTATATGACAGAATAGAACTGCCCATAGGGTTTCCTAGGCTGTGATCTTTAGGGGAGCAGATTGTCAGGTCTGTTCTCCTGTGGGGCCGCTGGTGGGTTCGAATCACCAACCTGTTAGCAGCTGAGCATTTAACCATTGTGCCACCAGGGCTCCTCATAATATAATGTAATATAATATAATATGAAACATAACATATCATAATATATCTGACAATATTCTGTTACAATCCATATGGCAAAAGACTAATAGCTAGAAAAGGACATCACGTTTGGTAAAATAGAGGGCCAATGAAAATGAGGGAAACCTCACTGACATGGATTGACACAATAGCCACAATGATGGATTCAAACATGTCAGTGATCATGGAGATGACACAGGATCAGACAATGTTTTACTCTGATAGACATGGGGTCAGAGCTAACACGACGGCGACTACCAATATGATATATTTGTGAAGACTTTTGTATACTATCACATAGAAAACTATCTGAGAGAATAGTCACGAACATAATAATGGTAGAATTTAGGTGATTAATTTTTTTTGCTTAGATGCTTTCTAGCTCTTCTACAATTCGCATTCTACAGCTAACAATTTATCCCTTTTTTATTATTGGGCTGCATATGGTGGTACTGTAAGGAATGGAGATTGAAAAGAAAACACTGAGCTATAATCCGAGTCTCCTTCCCTGAAATCAACTGGGAGAGCACAAATGGAAGCGCTTGTCAGGAAGAGCCACAACAGATGATTGTCTCTCCATGGAGGCCTGTAAGTAACCAGAGGGTCTGTGGAGAAACAGCTTATGAAAAACTGCTCTCTAAACAAAGA
>NW_004443998.1:6753959-6821518 GCF_000243295.1 Trichechus manatus latirostris
TAATATAATAAGGAGCCCTGATGGTGCGGTGGTTAAGAGCTCGGCTACTAACCGAAAGGTCAGCAGTTTGAATCCACCAGCTGTTCCTTGGAAACCCTATAGGGCAGCTCTACTCTGTCTTATAGGGTCGCTATGAGCTGGAATCAATTTGACCAGCAGTTAGAAGTCAGCTGGGGTCCAGGCACTGAGAGCATCAACAATACCTGCTACATTGGGCATAGCTAGAAGCTAGATTCCAGTAAGAAAGGGTAGATAATGAAGAGATTTTTATGCTAAGCAAAGGAATTTGAACTTTCCTTACAGGGAACTTTTGAAATGTCTTAAGAAAGGAGTAGGAGAAACAAATTTCATTTTTTAAAATCCACTCCTGCTATCTCTTTGGAAAACGGATTAGAAGAAGCTAGGCTAAGGGTACCACTACCAGCACAGTTGCCTTGGAATCAGTTCTGGCTTTTCGGGAGAAAAGACCTGGGTGGGTTCCAACTGCCAACTTCTCCGTTAGCAGCCAAGCGCTTTAACCATTGTGCCAACAGGGCTCCAGACGAGGGGTTGTTGATGTTAGGTGCCATCGAGTCGGTTCCAATTCATAGGAACCCTATGTACAGCAGAATGAAACACTGCCTGGTCCTGCCCCCATCCTCACAACTGTTGCTATGTTTGAGCCCATCGTTGCAGCCACTGTGTCAAGCCATCACCTTAAGGGTCTTCCTCTTTTCTGCTGACCCTCTACTTTACCAAGGATGATGTCCTTCTCCAGGGATTGGTCCCTCCTGATAAGATGTCCAAAGTACGTGAGACAAAGTCTCACCATCCTCACTTCTAAGGAACATTCTATTCTGGGCTGTACTTCTTCCAAGACAGATCTGTTCATTCTTCTGGCAGTTCACAGTATATTCAAAATTTTACACCAACACCATAATTCAAAGGCATCAATTCTTCTTTGGTCTTCCTTATTCATTGTCCAGCTTTCACATGCATATGAGGCGATCGAGACTAGGGATACCCTTGGTTGAAACTTGGCTGCTAACCAAAAGGTCGGCAGTTTGAATTCACCAGCTGCTCCTTGGAAACCCTATGGGGCAATTCTACTCTGTCCTATAGGGTCACTATGAGTCGCTATATCAGACAATATTCTGTTGTGATTCATTGGCTGAATTTCAGAATTGGATTGCCAGGTCTTTCTTCCTAGTCTGACTTAGGCTGGAAGCTCAGGGTCTGGGTGAACCTGCTGGTACTTAAAATACTGATGGCATAGCTTCCAGCACCATAGCAACACGCAAATCACCACCGTACAACAAACTGGTAGATGGGTGGTGGTGACTTGGAGTGCTGCGCATGTTACAAAGACTTGTTTACCAACTCTTGGGATTTAGTTGGTTTTTTAATAAAATGAGTAGTTTGGATTTGAGGGTTCTGAAGTTTTCTGTTGCTGTTGACTCTGCAGAAATCCTTCCCCATTCTTCTTGTAACAGGTCTGCTGTTTTGCTTTGGTGATCTACCCTTCCATTACTGGATATAGTTCTGGAGTGTGCCAGCTAAATATCACCCTTCACCTGGCCAAGATATGGGCACAAGACCACACTGGGCAAACCCTATTCTTTTTAAATGTAATTTGAAATTTGAATAAAGTGACATAACCCCGTTGCCCATTGCCATCAAGCTGATTCCGACTCATAAGACAGACTAGACTGCCCCATATGGTTTCCAAGGAACGCCTGGTGGATTTGAACTGCTGACCTTTTGGTTAGCAACTGAGCTAACCACTGTGCCATCAGGGTCTCCAAAGTGACATGGAAGTGAAAATAGCTCCTACAGATCTAAAACTACTCTAGTTCTGCCTTTTCTGAACACTGGACCTTCAGATTCATTGTTTTATTTATGAGCTACCCTATACAATGCAACAGATTTTGTTTTAGCTTAACTCATCCAGAGTTAGATTCTGTTGCTTGTAACCAAGAAGTCTAACGATACATAGCTCTAAAGTTCTGTGAAACTTGGACAGCAAAAGGAGAAAGACGAGGGAGAGAAAGTAGGAAATAACACAGAAGCACGCTGCAAGGGGAGGCATAATAAATATAAAGTGTTCTACCTAAAATGAGCCCGCGCGTGCTCGCCTTCTCTTTCTCTAGGTAGAGAGAGGGAGCGCCCTGGTGGTGCTGTGGTTAAGAGCTCGACTGCTAACCAAAAGCCTGGCGGTTCAAATCCACCAGATGCTCCTTGGAAACCCTATGGGGCAGTTTTGTTCTGCTCTGTCCTATAGCGTTGCTATGAGTCAGAATTGACTCAACAGCAATGGGTTTCCTTTTATATATATAACAAAAAGCTTGCCATTTTAACCATTTTTAAGTGTAGAATTCAGTGACGTTAATTATACTCACCATATTTGTGCTATCACCACTAGTCATTTCCAAACGTTTTACGTCCCTCCAAACAGAAACTTAGGACCCATACGATGGCCATGAGTTGGAATCAACTCGACACCAATGGGTTTTTACAGTAGCTCCCGTCCCCTCCTCCTCCACAGCTCTGTGTATATTTTTTAAGTTGTAAGTGTGAGCCTGCGGTCAGTGACTTTGACCTTTGGTGAGCATAATTACCGTCGGAGATGCTTGTTTGTATGTAGATTCCCAGGCCCTTCTCCCAGAGGTTCTAAACTGGCAGGTCTGTGTGTGGCCTGGGGACATGCATGTTTTCTCAGTTTCCCCGGTAGTTCGATGATTCGCAGACCACACTTTGGGAAAGGCTGCTAGAGGCTGTACTGTACCCATAAAATGGCGGCTAATCATCTAATCAGCTCAGCAAAACTGCCTGCTCCCAGCTCAGTTTTCTCAACAGTCCCAAACTTCTAGCCACAATGACTGTTTCAGAAAATGTCCTAGCTTTCTCAAAGACAGTGGTGACCTATTTAGTTGTACGATATACTTCTGCATAATAGAACAAAGACTGGTTTGAATTTTCATTTTGTTGAACAAGGGCCAATGAGGGAGAATTTAGCATTAGAAAACGAAAAGCACCATTTTTGATTTTATAATCCATTTTTTGTAACTTAGATAAGAGCAGCTTTTATATGGGTATAATTTTGTTCCCTATTGGTTCTTGGTATATATTTGTGTTCCGTTCAAAATGCCACCATTTGTATGCTCTATCATAAGGGTTGAAAATTTGTTATTACAGTGTCCCCCTTAAAATGGAGATGGGATGGTGCCAAGACTTTAATATGTCACCAGACCATGTCTGCAGGTAAGGTTATCTCTCTGACCAATATATAACATACCACATAATGTTTACAAACATATAAAGAATTGAGTGGCTTTTTCAAAAGTCAAGGTCACAAAGAATAAAAGGATCCCATATAGTCCTACCCTACGTGTTCTTAAACAACGAAGAATTTCATCCATTCTTTTTCTTTTTTAACGTGGTTGATGTTTAGAGAGACATATCTTTATATAAAAGCTATAAGACAAACATGTTCTAGGAAATAGCCAAGGCCTGGATGTACTTGTATGTGATGCTCAGTTTTGGTTAAACTGCTATTTTACTTAAATTTTAATAATATTATTCCATTACAAGATTATTCAATAGATCCCATGCAAACTTCATCCGAGAAACGAAGAATGCTATTTCAATTCCCTTTTTAAGTTTTAAATTCAATGCAACATGATTCAACAATTGTTTACTGAATATTCACCCACAAGAAGCTCTTTATGCCACTGGACACAAGGAAGGATGCAAAAAAACACCAAGTGAAAGGTTTGATAACAGAATTTTTTAAAAAGGATAGATTAAAACGTAAATTTTAAAACTCACAATCTAGGAAAGGCATCACATAGAGGTACATGCGGTCACAGTTGTAGACTATTGGGCCCAACCACACAGAACTCAAGGAAGCCCATGTGACTCTCTGAAATGAACAGAAGACGGCCGTTCTCTCTGTCTGCTTCCTGCCCATGACACTCACGAGGTCCACAGCAGGGGCTGGGAAGCGCAGTAAAAGCCAGCGTCAAGAGCTGAATGAGTATTTAAAAACTAGCCATGGACTTGAAGCAGTAACTTTCATAATCATACACAAGCTTACTATTAAAACAAATCAAAGGAATGGCATGAAATAAACACAAAGCTTTGTATTAGAACTTCAGACTTGAACAAAATAAAACACCACCTTGCTCTATGCTGCACATGTGACAAATCATAACAACTGACCACGTCTGTCATAACACTTACCAGACATCCTCTTGCTGCGGCAGAAACAGGATTAGGTTAAAGGGGAACCATTGTTCTCCTAACTCTTCTTCCTATTATTTTGCCAACATCTTGGGTTTTTCCTTCCCAGTAATCTTAGTTTAGTTCCTGGGTTGTGTAAATGGTTAATGTGCTTGGCTGCTAACCAAAAGGCTGAAGGTTCAAGTCCACCCGGAGGTGTCTCAGAAGAAAGGCCTGGCAGTCTATTTCCAAAAAAATCAGCCATTGAAAACCCTAGGGAGCACAGTTCTATTCTGACACATGTGGGGTCTCCAGGAGTCCGAGTCGAAGCTCTGCAGCAACTAGTTTCATCTTAGTTTATCTGATAATTCATACTTTTGATCTTAGATGTCGAGGGCAGGGAATCTTTCAATTCAATTCCATAGTATTCGACAATTGTTTATTAAATAACCACACGATGCTCAGCATTCCACTAGACATTGGGAAGGATACATAAGATGCATAAATATGTCCTCTGCCCTCTAACAGCTGGAGGTCCTGTTGAAAGACAAGATACACACGAGCTAGATGAAGCACTGTGAGATAACAAGCGAAGCTTTGGGAGACGGTGGTGTTGATGGCGGTGGTGTTTCTTAGGAGGGCGCTGTCTGGCGTACATTACCCTTGACTCAAATACTCAAGAGAACAACAGAGGAATATTGCTAATAAAAACCAGGACAGTATTCTACAGAACAGAAACGTGCAAAAGAGAACGGATCGTTGTCTCTCTCAGTGGTCCCTCTCGCTAAGACAGAGGTGGACAATAAAGGAAAGGAACTCCACGTCTGTTGGGATGCACATCTGGAAGGTTCTCCTATCAAAGAACAGTGATCCCAAGAATCTTTTAAGTCTGAAGCAACTTTAAATGAAAATACCTGGTTGATCATTTCAAAATTCTGCCCAATACTCACACACAGAATTATCAATAACAAGTAATAAACTGAGAAATGAAGTCTGAAGGAGAAGTATAAAATGGAATTGAAGGAGGAGATTTTTTGCCCAGCTGGGCGGCAGGGCAGCCTCATATCCCTTCTGGACTTTGCTGTTTCGCAAGGACTAGCCACATTGTTGTCAACTGCTTTCTGAAACTCTGCCAAACATGACTGAATTAATGGAAGAAACTGTCAGTTTGGTACAATGCAAGTGTTGCTGTTGTTATCCGGCGCTGTGCAGTCCGTTCTGACTCTTAGGGACCCTTCGTAGGACAGAGCGAAAGCTGCTTAGTTGTGCGCCATCCTCACAATGCTTGTTATGTTTGAGCCCATTGTGGCAGCCACTGTGTCAATCCATTTCATTGAGAATCTTTCTCTTTTTCACTGACGCTCTACTTTACCGAGCATGATGTCCTTCTCCAGGGACTGATCCTGCCTGATAACATGTCCAACATGTTATCCTTGCTTCTATGTATAATATATATACACAGTGTCTTTATTTTTTTAGTTATTATCACAAAAATGATAGACTTTGATGAATTAATTTCATTAAGGGTTATGTAAGAGTCATTTTAGCTCCAATATAAAATGCCGCAGAGCTTTGGCCTAAGTTTTTCATGGTGGAGGAGGCAAGTGGCGGCAGGGAGCTGTCCTCTTACCAGCTCTTGGGTCAGCTTAAACTGTTTCGTAAGTGATAAATCAGACAACGCTGTAGCCAGCCAAAAGGTTGTGGAGGTTTGCTATATAAAAAAGGGTGACACATTTGAAGATCAATTAGTAATCGAGATAACAAAATTTTTCCCAAAAAAGTTTGGGATTCAGCCACCTAGAAAATGAGTTGTAATGAGTTGATGAGGCAGGAGAACTGGTTAGAATAAGTCCGCTTAGTTTGCAGAGTAAAATGTTTCCTCCTCTTCCATACCAGTTCCATTTAGGGCTCCTCATAGACACAAGTGTAAATAATATAGGTTCCCAGACAGTAGATGGTGACCTACTTACCATTGTCAAGTCTTCACCAAGCAATTTGAAGCCATGTTCTGAGCACTCATCTTGTACAAGAATTGTATTCAGCCCTGGGGACACCATGGGATACATTCAGCCCCTGCCCAGAATTTCACGGGATTGCCATTGAAGAGGCAGATCTAGATGGTAGCAATGCCTAAACTTTCCGGGAATTTGAATGTTCCACCCAAGGATCTCAGCACCATTCTTCGTCTTTCCCCACACTCTACTCTCCACCCCCAAACTACAGCCCTCACCCACACACACACACACACACACAAACCAAAAAAAAACAACAAACAAACCTATAGCCTATAGGACAGAGAGAGTAGAACTGCCCGATAGGGTTTCCAAGGAGCAGCTGGTGGATTTGAACTGCCGACCTTTTGGTTAGCAGCCAAGCTCTTAACCACTACACCACCAGGCTCCCCCCGCACACACAGAGGCACCTTTTTGTCAATCATCAGTCTTCCTTCCATTATTATACTGTGTAAAGCCCAGTATGAGGCTGGAGGATACAACAAAAAGGCTCAGTGCTGGACTGGAGAGCTCTCACGGGTGGCTTCAGGCAAATCAAACCATCTCTTCCGTTCGCTATCAAATTCCTGTATCAAAGTAAGAAGCATCAAGAATAGTGTTACCGCAACAACACGGATTGGAGCCGCCTGCCGCAATAGCCAATTCTGAGACAGGGGTGAGGTGAGCAGCAAGGGTTTTATTATATATCGATATATAGGAGACAGAGGGGAATAGATTCCTCCAAAAAAAAACCTGTCTCCCCCACTGACGATCGGCTGAAGGCTTTTATAGGGACAGGATTATGGGTCTTAGAAGTTTGTGTTAGTTCCCCCTTGAGGTAGTCACGTCCCAGATGAGTTAATCTTTTACTGATATTCTTGGGGGTTATCTGACGACATCCTGGTTTTCTCGTCACAAAACGGGGGCTTTGTTCGGTTTTTCATCCTTAGACCCTTATCACTTGTTTTCCACCCTCCAAGGAGGAACATCGGTTAATCTTAAACCTTTTGTGGAGGCTGGAAGTGGAGGGAAAACAAGATCATGAGACAGTGTGGCGGTCAGCAGTGGGGAGCAATAACAGCGAGCCGGGCCTACGCGGCCTCTCCCAATAGTGACAGTGGTTTGGCTAACGCTAACATTTTTAGAAATAAATAGTTGTTGTTGTTGTTAGGTGCCATCGAGTGGTTCCAACTCATAGCAACCCTACAGAACGAAACGCCACCTGGTCCTGCGCCATCCTCACAATCACTGTTATGCTTGAGCCCACTGTTGCAGCCACTGTGTCAATCCATCTCATTGACGGTCTCCCTCTTTTTCGCTGACCCTCTACTTTACCAAGCATGATGTCCTTCTCCGGGGACTCATCCCTCCTGATAACAAAAATAAATTAGCGTCCCACAATCAGACTTTTTCATAAAGCTGCCCTCGTTCCTAAATAAATTTGATATGCTGAATGACAGACGTACAGAACGCGGGAAGGAATAAAGTTATTTTACTTAACCTAACAGTGCTTCCCAAACTTTGTCGTATCATGGTACACAGAAGATCACAAGATTTGTATGGCAAACAGGGTAAAGGAACACTTCTGTAGATGGACTGCCTGGGGCCTCTGGATATTTCCGTCTAAAGGGAATCAATACTACGGCATACCTGTAACCCATTCATACACGTTTTTTGGAAAGTTCTAAGAATTTGTAAAGTATTTTATTTCATACTGTCTTAGTTATCTAGTGTTGCTATGACAGAAATACCACAAGTGGATGGCTTTAACAAACAGAAGTTTATTCTCTCACCATCTAGGAGGCTAGAAGTCCAAGTTCAGGGCATCAGCTACAGGGGAAGGCTTTCTCTTTCTGTCAGCTCTGGAGGAAGATCCTTGTCATCAATCTTTCCCTGGTCTAGAAGCTTCTCAGTGCAGGGATCCTGGGGCCAAAAGATGAGCTCTGCTCTTGGCACTACTTTCTTGGTGGTATGAGGTCCCCATGTCTCTCTGCCCACTTCTGTCTTTTATATTTCAAAAGAGATTGGCTGTAAACACAATCCAATCTTGTAGATTGAGTCCTGCCTTATTAACATAACTGCCTCTAATCCTGCCTCATTAACATCATAGAGATAGGATTTACAACACATAGGAAAATCACAGCAGATGACAAAATGGTGGACAATCACATAACACTGGGACTCATGGCCTAGCCAAGTTGACACACATTTTTGGAAGAACAATTCAATCCATAACACATACTCAGAAATACCTGGGGTCTTTTTCCTAACCACTCCCTGCTGGAATGAGTTGGAATGGCTTTTGGAATGAGTCATGTTTACTGATGGGATTATGCAATACGCCCTCAGATAAAATGAACAGAAAAATCACTGGGAAATACTGAGCAAAAGCTTACCACCTCAACCCCTTTTTGTCTTACAAAGGAAGAAACAAGGCAGAGAGGGCACGCATAGTATTGTAGGGGCAGGAGGTTATGAAGGGAGACAAAGGCAGGATTTCTTCACTTCCAGTCCCGGCCTCTTCTCACCACACCAGTGCGGCAGCGTCAGCATCAGCTGAGAAGTTGGAAATGCTGACAGAAACGGAATCAGAAACCGGGGTGGGGCCCACGAGCTGTGTTTTAACAAATCCTCTAGTGGGTTCCTGGGTGGTGCAAGTGGTTTGCGCTCAACTACTAATCTAAAGGTTGGCTGTTGGAACCCACCAGAGCACCTCGAAAGAAAGGCCTGGCCATCATCTTCCGTGAAGATTACAACCAAGAAAACCCTGTGGAGCAGTTCTACTCTGTAGCACAGGGGGTAGCCATGATTGCGAATTGACTCTGTCGAAATGGGTTTGATGTTTTTGGTTTCCAGGTGGTTCTGATGTGATGAAATAAAAGTTTGCGAGCCACTAAAGCCCAGGCTGCTCTGCTTTGTAAGGCTGCAGAGGCCGGACTGGATCAAGACTGTGCCCGTGCAGTCATAAAGGAAAGCACCAAGATCCAGTCCTTGTCCATGGAGTGAAGGGCCACTGTAATGGGGGAGAGGGACTGTTGGTAAAGGTGATGGTCCTAGTTATCTAGTGCTGTTATAACAGAAATACCACAACTGGATGGCATTAATAACAGGAATTTATTCTCTCACGGTTGAGGAGGCTAGAAATCTGAATTCAGGGTGCCAGCTCCAGCAGAAGACGTTCTCTGTTGGCCCTGGGGGAAAGTCCTTGTCATCAATCTTCCCCTAGTCTAGGAGCTTCTCAGAGCAGGGACACTGGGTTTAAAGGACACACTCCGCTCCTGGCTCTTCTTTCTTGGTGGTAGTAGGTCCCCTTGTCTCTGCTAGCTTGTCTCTCCTTTTATCTCTTATAAAACGTAATGCAGGCCACACCCCAGGGAAACCCCCCTTACAGGAGATAAAGTCTGTGACCTGAGTAAGGTGTTGCATCTCACCCCAATCCTCTTTAACATAACCTAATCTTGCCTCATTAACCACAGGCAGAGATTGGGATTTACAACTCATAGGAAAATTACATCAATCACAAAATGGAGGACAACCGCATAATACTGAGAATCATGGCCTAGTCAAGTTGACGCACATGTTTTGGGGGGACACTATTCAATCCATAACTGTGACTTATAATAGAGGAAGGTTCCAAGTTCATGAACTAGGTGGGAACTACAATTCCCTAAGGACTACCAGGTCTGTTGTAGCACAGGCTTTTCTGCCATCTTAACTCCTTCAATGAAATTTCAACTCTGCATACTTGACAACTTAAAGGAAGTATTATTAATTGTATAATGGAAACCAGAGAAAGAAAAAAATTACTTTTCAAAATTTCCCTTTGTTGCTTCTTCTGTTAAAACATAATTATTTTGAAAATGGCAAACTTCTCTAGATTTAGTTTACATAATATGTAGATAATTAAGAGGGAGGACAAAAAAAAGAAAGAAAACAGCATTTCTTGGAGATGAGGGAAGGTTGGATTTGCCTATTTTACATCATCCCTGTTAAATTCCTTTGTCTTGAAACACACTCAAGTTTATTTTCCATTTGACTCACTAGCAGATTTTTGTTCCTTAGATGTGGGTACTCCATTATGTGGACCAGGGATATCAAATAACCAAAGCATGGGAAAAAAATATGCACGGCTTACATTTTAGTCTAGGAATAATTCTATCATATGGAAATAAACAAGCAGAAAATTCCCATTCCTGATTGAAAAACTTATGCTAAGCCTAGCAATATTAGTAGCACTAAAATACTTTTATGTTACATCCCCCCAAGATATCCACGAAGACTAAAAGGTGCAACAACCATTGTTACCACTGGTAAAACTTGATTAACGCAAAGATCTTATGAACCACTGCTGAAACCTAGAAGATGAAGACACTAAATATCACTGTTATTTCCTTTCATCCCTCTCTATTTAAACATAACCAATAACAACCCATTGCTGTCGAGTCCATTCCGACTCATAGCGACCCTACAGGAGAGAGTAGAACTGCCCCATAAGGTTTCCAAGGAGCGGCTAGTGGATTCCGATGGCGGACCTTTTGGTTAGCAGCCGAGCTCTTAACCGCTGCACCACCAGGGCTCCTATTTAAACGTGGTTGTTGTTAGGTACCGTCAAGTCGGTTCCGACTCATAGTGACCCTATGAACAACAGAACAAAACACTGTCCGGTCCTGCACCATCCTCACGATCATTATTATGCCTGAGCCCATTGTTGCAGCCACTGTGCCAATCCATCTCGTTGACGGTCTTCCTCTTTTTTGCTGACCCTGTACTTTACCAAGCATGATGTCCTCCTTCAGGGACTGATCCCTCCTGATAACATGTCCAAAGTATGTGAGATGTAGTCTCGCCATCTTTGCTTCTAAGGAGCACTCAGGTTTGATTTCTTGACTGCTGCTTCCATTGGTGTTGACTGTGGATCCAAGTAAAATGAAATCCTTGACAACTTCAATCTTTTCTCCATTTATCATGACGTTGCCTGTTGGTCCAGTTGTGAGAATTTGTGTTTTCTTTATGTTGCGGTGTAATCCATTATTTAAACATAGGGACTTCAATTACTGGATAACGTCTTTTAAACTTTTATCAAATATTTACTCAGTAAATATCAACTACCAGAGGGAAATACAACTCTCTCAGCCCCTGAAACCCTTACTACTCAAGATAATTATCGAGGCCGTGTCGTCAACTTGTCAGATAATTTTCTGTTGGCTACCCACACCTCGAGCCATTCCAGCAGGAAAGGTTGTGGGTACCGACAGGGCAAGAATGTTGTGAGGTGATGCCACAGAACAAAGTGAAGAGCTTGTCGTACAAAGTTCATTATTATTTAAGAATGTTCAGTCTGGACTTTGTGTCTTTCCTTTGCAACACATACTGGATTTATAGTTGTGCAAATATAAGTAGAACCCCAGGGTTTTAAGTTTCCAACCCTGTGGACAAGAACGCTCCTTATTTACTTTATGTCTAGGCCGACCACAATAACGAGGTGCTCAAGTGCATAAAACGTTTGCCTGAACAGAAGACTCGAAGGCTTCAGGCATACACCAAGGGGGCACTAATGCATTTACTCAGATCATTCTCAGGACATTGTTTTTTTCAGCCTATGCGGTCTTTTAAATGTGCTAACAAACCCTGCGTTTATCAAATTTTCCATGAGAAGTAGAGAAAGCCGAGAAGCGTATTGAAGATAACCTGTACTGATACAGAAAGGTACTAGGATGAGTTTCTACCCTAAAGTGTGATGTTAGCGAGGGATTAAGAAGAAAAGCTATTTGCTTAAGAAAATCATTAGTATTTTGAGGACTGACCCAGCTCTCACGGATAAATGGACAGTTTAATTTCTGAAGGAAATAAAAATATCTAATTCTCTAATGCACTGCAATGACCATTTTTAGAGCTTAATTTCTCTCCTCTAATGAGTACACGGAAACTGTGCTGGCATAGTGGTTAAGAGCTATGCGCTCGCTAACCAAAAGGTCAGCAGTTTGAATCCACTAGCTGCTCTTTGGAAACTGTATGAGGCAGTTCTACTCTGTCCTATAGGATCATTATGAGTCAGAATCAACTCAATGGCAACGGGTTTTTTTGTTTTTTTTTTTAATGAGTACACGGTATGAGGGGCCTTGTTTCTGGTTCTCTGAGGGAGCCCCTTAATGCCTGGCAATTTCCATTCATTCATATCACAGCTGAATTCACAGTAACTTCCCTACCTTTCCCCTAGAATCAAGTTATGTTATTGCAATCAAACGATACTAACGGGCGGGAGGTTGCATTTTTAATCATTCCTATTCCTTCACAACTTCAGAGCATGATTTTCAAGTCTCCTTTTAAATACACTTTAGCAGGCAGATTATTGTCCTCACGGGCAGCGGATGGCATGCATAATATTGTGATTCCTCATTCTTTGGCCTCAGCATTCCTGCAGGCATTCTGAAAACTGAGCAAACAGCTAATTAATGATTCTTAAGAAATTTGCTTCAGTTCTATTCTCGCTAGGAGAAATGGAAAAGAAAAGGTAGTACGTATTTGCGGTGAGCCTACTCTGTGCTTTTCACGCACATGCTTGTGAGGGCCGCAGTCCCGAGGGAGAGCTAGCTGTTACCACACCTGTTTTACATGCCAGGAAATCAAGCACCAAAGAAGTTAAGCAACTTAGCAACAGTCCAACAGATAAAAAGGGGCAGGAATAGTATTTGAACCCAGTTCTGCGTAACTCCAAAGCCCATGCTCTTTCTAAACTAAACAAAATATTATTCTTGGAACATTTACCCATAATTTAGTTATAATCCTTGCATTTATTGAACGGTTAATATTTTCAAAGCATAGTCACATACATCATCCCATTTTGAGGCAGCTGGTACAGTGAGGGTTTGTGGGGGTTATTGTGAGGATTAGTATATAAAATATAATGTCTAGTATAAAACAAGTGTTCAATAGCTCTCATTATTATTGTTATTAATCCCCCAGTGGGCTTAGAAGTTAGGTAGTACAGCTGTTATCAGTCCTTCTCGATAGACTTCCTCTGTAAAGATGAATCCGTTTCACATTATACTCAACAAACAAGGATTATTTTAAAAGTTTTATTTACAAGGCATTTACTCACAGGAATCTCAAAACTCATATCCAACTTCAGTTGGTACTGCAGGCAGGCAGGGAATGGAAGGGAAGCAGATACTGAGGGAAGCTTGCAATCTTGCCCAGCCACGTCAGAACTGGAGGGTTTGCCTCCTGTCCCTAAAACTAGTCACCTTTTCGCTGCACCAAAATGATGCGCAAGGGTGTTCTGGCTCATCAGCTTCAGACCTTCTTCTGAAAGGTAGCTGCGCGCCCTCCTTTCCGTTTCTTGCTTCCACAAGGCGAGGATGGGCCCCTGAAGAAGCGCCGCCAGGCACGTTTACGGTGGTGATAACAGTTATCTTGACGCAAAGCGACGGTTCCGGTTTGCGTTTCGTGGCCGCATTCCTGCTTTCCGGATAGCAGGCAGCGAAGTGCAAGAAAAGTGCTCAGTATCACTGACTCACAGCAAGACAGGAAATCTCAGGCAGGTCCGCCCTTCCTTCCTGCCCTTCCAACAAGCCAAGTTGCAGAACCACAGGCCGCAACTAGCCTCTGAGTCTTGGTGAGAAGGGCTGAAGCCCAGACACGCAGGGACCTGGCAGCTGCAGCTGGCTCTCTGCATGGATTCTAACTTCCCTTCCCTGCTGCTCTTTATCGTAGACAGTAGTCTGTAAGCTGGAATTTCTCTCCTCTCCTTTACCCAGGATCTCCCAGTAGCTTCTGGCCTTTGTGTTACTTTTCAACATAAAAATAGTTGGCTTGACACAATTCACACAGTGTTGAAAAAGCATGCAAAGAAATGACATCAGTTATCATTATGAAGTATTGCCTCCCCCGTGGCAAGAGGGCAGAAAGTGGCTCTACACAAAATGTAAGCACATTTATAGAACAAATTTGAGCCCAATGTAAAATTTTGTTTTCAATAGTTATGTTTCTCCTCAGTAAGAGCAGCATCACAATAATGAGGAGGATGATGATGAAGGCTAACAATTGTCACACGAGGACTCTTCTAAGCACTTAACGTGTTTTAAGTCATGTAATATGGAGGTTGTCAAGGATCTCATTTTACTTAGATCCACAATTAATGCACATGGAAGCAGCAGTCAAGAAATCAAAAGACATTGTATTGGGCAAATCTGCTACAAAAGACCTCTTTAAAGTGTTAAAAAGCAAAGATGTATGTCATCTTGAGGACTAAGGTGTGCCGGACCCAAGTCTTGATATTTTCAATCGCCTCATATGCTATGAAACCTGAACAATGAATAAGGAAGACAGAAGAAAAATCGATGCCTTTGAATTAAGGTGTTGGCAAAGAATACTGAATATACCATGGACTGCTAGAAGAACAAACAAATCTGTCGTGGAAGAAGTACAACCAGAATGCTCCTGAGAAGTGAGAATGGCTTGGTAGAGCAAAGGGTCAGCAAGAAAGAGGAAGACCCTCAAGGAGATGGACTGACACAGTGCTGTAACAATGGGCTGAAACAGTGTCATGGATTGAATTGTGTCCCCCCAACATATGTGTCAACTTGGTTATTCCCAGTATTGTGTGATTGTCTACCATTTTGTCATTTGATGAGATTTTCCTATGTGTTGTAAATCCTATCACTGTGATGTTAATAAGATGGATTAGTGGCAGTTATATTGATGAGGTCTACAAGATTAGGAAGTGTCTTAAGCCAATCTCTTTTGAGATATAAAAGAGAGAAGCGAGTAAAGGGACAAGAGGACTTCATACCACCAAGAAAGCAATGCCAGGAGCAGAGCATGGCCTTTGGACCTGAGGTTCCTGTGCTGAGATGCTCCCAGACCAAGGGAAGACTAATGACAAGGACCTTCCTCCAGAGCCGATAGAGAGAGAAAGACTTCCCCGGGAGCTGACACCCTGAATTTGAACTTGTAGCCTACTGGACTGTGAGAAAATAAACTTCTCTTTGTTAAAGCCATCCACTTGTGGTATTTCTGTTATAGCAGCACTAGATGGCTAAGACACATAGCAACAAATATGAGGATGGTACAGGACCAGGCAGTGTTTCATTCTGTTGTACATAGGGTCACTATGAGTCGGAACCGACTGGACGGCACTTAACAAGTCATGTAAGTCTTATGAGCACCCTTTGAGGAGGCTATCAAATGAATGAAAACCTCTCTCTGTCTCCCCAAAATTGCCTTGAAAACTCACGAATAAGCCAACAAAGCCCAAACAGCAAACAAATCATAAATGACTACGCTGTTTGCAGTGATTTTCTGTAACAGTCAAATGAACAAATAATACCATGTGATGATTCACCTGTGTCCCACTCTTGGCCAAGAAGCTAATATAATTCCAGTTCACGCATAAAACAGTGAAAAAAAAGAAAATCATCCCTACTAAAAGTCAGGACTCTGAAATGATTTATGACAACAGAACAGATGTGTGAGTGTCTTTTGTCAAGACTACGTCCTTCTCTTCCTGTAGGGGAGCAATGCCAGAAAGGGGCAGAAGACTGCATTCCCGTGTTCCTGTGTGTCCATGGAGAAACCCCACATCTCAGGTTGGGGTAAAATTATATATACATATATATACCCGATGCTGTTGAGTCAATTCGAGCTCATAGTGACCCTACAGGACAGAGCAGAACTACCTCATATGGTTTCCAAGGCTGTGATCTTTACGGAAGCAGACTGCCACATCTTTCTCCTGCAGAGCGACTGGTGGGTTCAAGCCACCGACTTCTTGGTTAGCAGCTGAGCGCATAACCACTGTGCCACCAGGGCTTCTAATATATATATATATATCTCACCCTTTCGGTGCCACCTCCTTTTATTTTCCTGTTCTCCTAAATTCAACTCACACCCTGTGTTTGGGTCACATCAAAATACTTCTAGGTACTCTGGATAGGATGGAATTTCCTCTGCTGGAAAAGCCGTTTCCCCTTCTGTTCCACCCAGCAAGTACCTGCAGCTCCTCCAGCATTCCGAATCCTTCTATTCATCTGTTTGTGCTCTCAGCAACTACTTACTGAACACCTGTGATGGGCCAGACGCTGTTATAAGTGCACCAGATACAGCAGTTGGAGCTGGGAGGGGGATGGAGATGGGGTCCCCATTCTGATGGAGCCTGCATTCCAGTGCAGAGCGATACGGTTAAGAGAGAAATCAACACATCATGGTTAGTGAGCTGCAGTCCTGTGACATGAAGTGACTGAGTGCTTACTTCATCAGATACCAGAGAGCTGGCTGCCTAAGCTGAACTCTGAATGACCAAGAGCCAACCATGCAGAGGTAAGCAGGGGGAAAGGCATTTCAGGCAGCAGGAACCACTGGTTCAAAGTGCTGTTGTTACTGTGTGCCGTCAAGTTGATCCTGACTCATAGCAACCCCCACCAACCGCTCCTTGGAAACCCTATGGGGCAGTTCTACTCTGTCCTGTAAGGTTGCTATGAGTTTTCTTTTCACCAAGAAAGCAGTGCCTGGAGCAGAGTGCGTCCTTTGGACCTAGGTTCCCTCCTTGGAGAAGCTCCTAGTCCAGGAGGTGGTTGATGAGAAGGCCAACAGAGAGAGAGAGAGAGAGAGAGAGAGAGAGAGAGAGAGAGACAAAGGCTTCCTCTGGAGCTGATGCCCTGAATTTGGACTTTTAGCCTACTTTCTGTGAAGAAATAAATTTCTCATCGTTAAAGCCATCCACTTGTGATATTTCTGTTATAGCGGCGCTAGATGACTGAGACAGGTCAAGCAGGAAGATGAGTTAGGATACAGGTGCATGAGTAGAGGCAGTTCTTTACTTTCTTCTCTGTGTTTACACACTTCGTAAATACTCAATATTAACATTGACACTTTTTTTTAACTGTTTTTTTTCCTTACATAGTGAGATCCCTGAGAGCAGGGATGAACCATCATTATGCAGTAAACATTTCCTGCATGAATAAATTAATGAAAGAATAAAACAAAGTCTCGACCCTCAGAAAACTTGGTCTCTGAAGACACAGACATCTGTTCAAATACACAGATTGCAGAGTAGACTATTTGCATTGCAGAAGAGATAGAAAGCATTGTATGCAAGAGCAGAGGAGGGAGAAGGCACTTTACCCTACTGAGGATGTGACACTGAATCAGAACTTGAGGGTCTGGTGTTCTTTAACAAGGATGATAAAACAAGCTGGCAGGCTTGGCAGAGAACAAATTGAGACAACCTTACCTTCTGATGTTTCACAGTTGCAGATAATGGTTGTATTTAGACTCAGAGTTCTAGGTCAAGATGAAACTCAAATGAATCTATTGAGAAATTATTTATCTCTTTTGGACTATGAAATAAGAAGTAAACAAGAGTGTCAGATCACTTTTAGATGGTTGAGATTACAGCAAAACCCTCGCAATGGGGTTTTTTCTAAAATGTTTCTTCTTGAAGCTATAAAAAGTCAGTTACAAGAAAAGAGTGGAGCTTATTTTTAGTGCCCTCCTTTCGTCCTGTTCTGTACTTCTCTCGCGTTAGGGGTTCCCCTGCTCTACCCATACATCCAGGGCCCTTAAATTGCACAAATGTTTGTCAAGGCCTTAGGTCAATGGGTAGCACAAATAGTTTGTGTTCAACGAGTAACTGAAAGGTTGGCAGTTTGAATCCACCCAGCTGCCCCATGGTAGAAAGACCTGACAATCTACTTCCATAAGATTACAAACATTGAAAATCCTAGGGAGTGCAGTTCTACTCTGAAACCTGTGGGGTCACTAGCAGTTGGAATCAACTCAATGGAAATGGTTTTTTGTGTACTCAGTCCTTTTGCTTTGCTACTCTGCCTTCCTCTTCCCCAAGTGGGAAAGGCCTATGTCAATTGTACACTTTGCCATAGTGTAGAATTGACATGGGCCTTAAAGTCAGACGAACATGACTACCTGTGTAATCTTGGGCAGATTACTTAGCCTCACTGAGCCTTGGCAAAACGGGCATAATAATACTTTTGCTACAGGGTCACTATGAAAATTAAATAGAATGATATCCATACAACTAGAATAACACCTGACATACTATAGACGTTCAGTGATTAGCAGGGAACGAAGTCAAGCCTAGCCTCCCACACAAACTCCATGCATCACTCCTTGCTTCCTCCATCTTAACTGCTGCTTTCTCTTGGTGGTCTGCCTGTTTTCACCTCCCAGACACTAGACAGGCCAGTGTCTTAGTTAAGTAGTGCTGCTGTAACAGAAATACCACGAGTGGATGGCTTTAATAAACTGACATTTATTTTCTCGCAGACTAGGAGGCTAGAAGTCCGAATTCAGGTTGCCAGCTCCAGGGGAAGGCTTTTTCTCTCTGTCAGTTCTGGGGGAAAGTCCTTTTCATCAATCTTCCCCTGGTCTAGTAGTTTCTCAGCTCAGGGACCCAGGTCTAAAGGATGCGCTCCTCTCCTGATTCTTTATGCTTGATACTAGGAGGTCCTTCTGTGTCTCTGCTCACTTCTCTCTCTTATATCTCGAAAGAGATTGACTCAAGATATAACCTAATCTTGTAGATTGAGTCCTGCCTCATTAACATAACTGCCTCTGATCCTGCTTCAGTAACATCATAGAGGTAGGATTTATAACACATAGCATAATCACATTAGATCACAAAATGGTGGACAACCACACAATGCTTGGCCTAGCCAAGTTGACACACATTTCTAGCGGACACAATTCAATCCATAATAGCAGGACAAGGAGTAGAGGGGACAAAGCTCCATCTTTAGGTTCTGTCAGTAAGAGGCTGTTTCAGCTACAGCAGTAGAAGGCAGTTAAAGTGATGGGAAAGATGACCGCTTCCTAAGATCTCAGATCTCTAAAATTAAACCTCTTGCTACTCATTGTCTGCCTTTGGGGTACCCCATAAACTCACAGCCTAAGCAATTGCCTATATCCTGATTTGCATAGCACTGTTAGCATATTTAGAATTCCCTACCCTTAACCTTGTCATCTTTGCTTTAGGGTAAATGTTGATCATTTGGTCCCAACCAGATGATTTTTTAAAGGAGCACAGTACTCATGGGTGATGTTGTTTATTTTATAAGCCAGTCTGTTATTTAGCTGAAAGGTGACCTCTGGGTGTGGTTTTAGTACAAAGTTTAAAAGACGTCTCAGGGCGTCAGTTTCAAGGGTTCCTCTAGTCTCTACTAGTCCAGTAAGTCTGGCCTTTTTAAGAATCTGAGTTTTGTTCTACATTTTTCTCCCATTTTATCCAGAACCATCTATTGTGGCACCCATCAGAATGGTCAGTAGTGGTAGCTAGGCACCATCTAGTTTTTCTGATCTTAGGATAGATGAGGCTGTGGTTCATGTAGGTTATTAGTCCTGTAGACTACTTTCTTCTTTGAGTCTTTGGTTTCCTTCTTTCTCTTTTGCTCCAGATAACTAGAGATCAGTAGTTGTATCTTAGCTTGGCTGCTCACAAGCTTTTAAGACCCCAGACACTACTCACCAAACTAGGATGTAGAACATAAACTTTACATACTATGTTATGCCAATTGTCCCATGAGACTATGGTCCTTCAAATCCAGTAAACCAATCCCACAAGATGTTTGGTTATGTCTAGGAAGTATCTGGAACTCCGCCTCCTATGTGCTTTGTTATATATATGAATATATATTCAGCACACACATACGCGTATGCACATATACCTACAGATACAACTATACGTGCACCCATATGTACACACATATATCTTGTGATACACATATATGCATACATGTCTATCTATGTAACCACATAGATATTTTTTGGTTCTTACTGCTGTTGTTGCAAATATATATGTTATAGCATTTACTAAAAAAGTCCCTTATTCTTGTATACTTCTTAATGTCATCACCCACATTCAGTATTGTCCTTCCTATCACCAAAAATAGTCTACTATCTAGAAAAAGAGGCCTTGTGGCACAGCGTTTAAGCGTTCAGCTGCTAACTGAAAGGTTGGTGGCTCAAACCCATCAGCCACTCCACAGGAGATGTGGTAGCCTGCTTCGGTAAATATTTACAGCCTTGGATACACTCTAGGGCAGTTCTACTCTGTCCTATAGGGTTGCTATGAGTCAGAATCGACTCAACAGCAATGGGTTTTGTTTTGGTTTTTAAAGGCTAATGATCTCGAGCATCTTTTCATATGTTTGTTGGCTGCTTGAATGTCCTCTTTGGTGAAGTGCCTGTTCATATCCTTTGCCCGTTTTTAAACTGGATTGTTTGTCTTTTTGTTGTTGAGTTGTTGGAGTTTTCTATATATTTTAGAGATTATATCCTTATCAGATATGTCATTCCCAAAGACTTTTTCCCAGTCTGTAGGTTCTCTTTTTACTATTTTGATAAAGTTTTTTGATGAACGTAAGTATTTGACTTTTAGAAGGTCCCGGTTATCTAATTTGTTTTCTATTGTTCTTGCATTTGTAGTTCTTCTACTACACAGATAAATGGGATAAAGGAAAGAAAGAAAGAAGGAAGGAAGGAAAGAAAGAAAAGGAAGAAAGGAAGGAAGGAAGAAAAGAAGGAAGAAAAAAATCCAGGTAATAAATTGTGTCTTCATATGACTTTGGAAAAAAAGTTAGAATCCTATAGTTTCACATGATCAGGGAAAGTGTCATGAGATTAATACATGTGCATTCCTATAGGGTCGCTATGAGTTGGAATCGACTAGAGGGTAAAGGGTTTAACTTGTGTAGGTTTATTCCATAACTTGTATGCAGTTTTAACTATTTTTTTATGTAAGATTCATCCATTTAATTGTTAATATACTAATGTAGTCTTCTCAAATAGATTTTAAAATTCTAATAGGTAGTTCTGTCTCTTATTTCCTTTTTGTGTTTTAGAGTAATAGGGTTATAGTAAACATTCAATAAGGAACCGTGGTGGTGCAATGGTTAAAGTGCTCAGCTGCTAACCAAAAGATCAGATGTTCGAACCCACAAGCTGCTCCAAGGGAAAAAGATGTGGCAGTCTACTTCCATAAAGACTGACAGCCTTCGAAATCCCAGGAGGCAGTTCTACCCTCTCTTATAGGGTTGCTATGAGTTGGAATCGACTTGACAGCAACGGGGGTTTGTAAGCATTCAATAAAAATGAATTGGCTGATTATTTTTCTTTTGTTTTTAGTTTACTTTAAGCTTTAGTTTGCAGTAATTTAAAACTTACAGAAAAGTTGGAAGAACAGTACGAAAAATTCCCTGTCAACTCAGAACTGAAACTACTCCTGAAGTCCACCTTTCAGCCAAAGATTAGACAGGTCTATAAAACAAACAATAACACACATGAGGAACATGCTTCTTAGTTCAATCAAGTCTACGAGTCCAAACGGGCAACTCCTGCCCAAAAGCAAAGCCAAGAAGAAAGGAAGGAACAGGAAAACTGGACGAGTGGACACAGGGAACCCAGAGTGGAAAGGGAAAGGGGTGAGTGCTGACACAATGCAAGGATTGCAACCAATGTCATAAAACAATATGTGTATAAACTTTTGAATGAGAAACTAATTTGCCCTGTAAACTTTCATCTAAAGCACAATAAAATTAAAAAAAAACAAACTACTGATTGCCTTTACATAGATTCACCAAATTTTAACATCTGCTTTATCTCTTTCCTCTATCTATCTATCTGTCTGTCTGTCTGTCTACGTTGTTGTTGTTAGGTGCCATTGAGTTGGTTCTGACTCATAGCGACCCTATGTACCACAGAACGAAACATTGACTAGTCCTCATCATGTCCACAATCATTGCTATGTTTGAGCCCATTGTTGCAGCCACTGTGTCAATCCATCTCGCTAAGAGTCTTCCTCTATCTGTAATGGATAGATAGATAGATAGATTGATTGATAGATAGATTGCTAGATAAGGTCTTCCTCTATTATATATATTGTACATTTTTAAAATATATTTTTTTTCTGAGCCATATGACAGTAGGTTGCACATATCATGCCCCATTACCTGGTAATACTTGTTTATATTTCCTAAGGACAAGATTTTCCTTTTACAAGACCACAATGCAATGATCAAATTCAGAACATTTAATACTGATACAACATGTTATAGCCCATATTTCAATGTGAACAGCTGTGCCAATAATATCCTTTATAGAAATTGCTCCTGGTTCAGGATACTGTTGAGGATCACACGTTGTATTTAGTTGCCACGTTTCTTTAATCTCATGTAGTTCGGACAGTTCCCCAGCCTTTCTTGGTCTTTTGTGCCGCTGCCACCTCTGACCAGTCCAGGCCGATTGTTTCATGAGTACACCTACTGAGATTTGGCTTCCTCACAAATTATTCACTTGAGCTTGGATCACTGCCTGAGTGATACTGTGTCTTTCTCACCGTGTCCCATTTGGAGGCTCTCGATGCTCCTTCGTCCCTTGTTGGTGATGCCAATGTTGATGACCTTGATTAAGATGTTATCCCATTTCACCACTACACATTCTTTTCTCTTTTCTAATTATTATGTAATCTGTGGAGAGAGATTTTGAGTATGTAGATATTATACTCCTCACCAAACTTCGCTCCTTCACATTAAGCATTAATTGATGATTATAGCCTGAATCAATTTTTACTGTGATACTTGTAAAAATGGTGATTTTCTGTCTCTATGGAGCCCTGGTTGCACAGTGGTTAGGAGCTATGGCTGCTAACCAACAGGTCGGCAGTTCAAATCCACCAGCCGCTCCTTGGAAACCCTAGGGGGCAGTTCTACTCTGTCCTGTAGGTTTGCTGGGAGCCAGCATCCACTTGGACGGAAATGGGTTTGGTTTTTTTGGTTTTATTTTATCTATCAGCCTTCTCTATCTATCAACCAGCATCTTACTGTAAGAAATTGCCTTTCTTCCTCATGTATTTATTATCAGTTTGAACCCATGAATTCTTATTTTCTCCGTTATAATCAATTAACATCTGTCTCTATGTCTCTTTGTCTCTCTCTTTCTGCTCCAATGTGGCCAGTGGGAACTCATCCAAGCTGGCTTCTGAGTCCTTTTGACATGTCCTTGTCATTTTTTGAGCACTTCCTTACTTTCTGGCACAAAAAAATATCCCAGGCTCAGTGTGTACCTTTCCGGCTGCAGCCCTGGAATCAGCAGTTCGCCAGGAAGCCCTGATTCCTTTTAGTGAGGAACGGCATTTAGGCAGATTGATGTTTGAAGCCAGCCTCCTGGGGGTCTGTCCTGCCCTTCTAAACACATCTCCTGGTGTGGGTAGGAAACAGAATCCAGAACTGGAAAGACCCTCCATCTCAACCAGCGTGGAAATACTCTGTATTTGATTCTTAATTGTTTTCCCAGGACTAGGAAGCAGATGTGAGAAACAAATCCACAGCAACAACATGTACTGAAGTATATTACAGAAGAAACCTTTTAACTGCTACCTCAAATTATTCCCTAAAACAAAGCAACTCAATTAAAAGTCTAGTATTTTAAGTAAGTTGAAAAGTATTCCCCTTAGAGCAAATGAAGATACAAGTTGTGTCTTAAACTTCTTCGAACAACTCAACATGGCTCAGCTTGAAGACAGCATAGAAACACAAACTCAAAATATCATATTAATGTACAGTTAAAATGTATACTAACTGACTTTAAAACCCTTAGCGTCTAGCATAGGGTAGGTACTAAAATTTTTAAAGAATGAATTAAGGAGATTCAAGGAAAAGGTAGCCACTCAAAAGAAATTAAATATATATATATATGTATATGGTTGTCACTAATATAATGACATACATGCCCTACCTAACTGAATGATGTTAGGCCAATTTCCAATTTAAATACCACTTCTTTTAAAATTTGACTTTTTTTTTTTTTTTTTTTAAGAGCCAGCTGAGAAAGTAGAAAATACAGATTTAAGAGCAGTATAGAGAACGTGGTATTACAAAGGCAGGCTGGAGATCGTGTTGGCTTTGCCCAAGAAAAGCAGGCCAGCTAATCACCCAGGCAGGGACCTTTCACTGGGAAACCTGCTCGTGGCAATCCCTCTTTTCCAGCCATGAGGCAATTTAATATGTAAGAACAGACAATCCTCCAATTGCCCCTCAAGTGTTAAAATCAGCACCCTAGCATGTTGTAACTCACCATATGTTGTAATGAAATGTAGGAATTCACACTTCTGTGCGGCCATAGAGCCTGTGTCTGAGGACGTAGGCTGCGACATCTGCAACTCTAGCCAATTTGAGATCGGACAGGAGGGTGGAAGAGGTACCTTGCTTCACGCACTGACATACACACACCTCCTCATACAATCCCTTGGTTTAGTTCTGATTCCTCAGGCTTCTCAGCTGCCACATTTGTAATGGTGAGAAAGAAATTTAGATCATAAGAGACTGCAGGGCAAGACAGGAGTCCACGAGCATGACTGGACTAGGGTTTCCAGGTCTTGCTGTTTTCTTTCAAGGAATAAGTGAACACAAGAGGCAAGGCCAGGTTAAGAAACAGAAAGGAGGCTCGGCTGGGCATGAAGCAGCAATAAGACATCAGCTAGGAAGGATCAAGGTAAGCTAGGCCAGACCTGCTGGGTCTTGCTCATTTAGAGGGAAACCTTCTTCTGTTGGTGAAACTGCAGAGTTAAATTTTTTTTTTCTTTTTCTTCTAGTGCTCAAGGAGATTGCAGTATGCTACACTGAAAATACTTTAGGCTCCAATTGTAACTGATGGAAATATACCTCAGACAAATGTTCTCAGCGCGAGGGCCTGTGTATTAACTGGGCTCACTGTGAGCTGCACCTTTCATCAGTCATTCAACGGGAAGACAGACGAGTCACCCCAGCAGGAAGCTGCAGCCTTAGAGAAGAATTACCTGATTTACCTGCTCCAAAAAGTGGTAATCCTGGGAACATAGTGGATAAACTCTAATTACGTTTTGAAACACAATGAGGAGTTATTAACCCTGAGGAGAGGGACGGGGCTGTAGCTGCAGAGATGGTCTCTCCTCCATGCCTGGTTATGTGGAGGAGGGAAACCATCTTGCCACATTGGATCACCACCTACCACATTCCTAAGAGAGGAATCAGCAGGCCTGAGGGGAAGCCGGGGGTGACTCAGGATGACGGTGAGGCCCCAGATGGTAGCCCTGAAACGTGTCTATCTTTCCTCAATCTGACAGACATAGAGTTCAAAGGGAGGCCGAGGACTCCCTGTGGGGTGGAAGGAATTGTAGAGAGAGATCAAATTGACCTTCCAGTCATGACCTGGGTGACTAAGCTTGAGAGCCTTCACTGACTGTTGGATTTGAGCTCCCTAGCAAAGAAGAGAACAAGGTGAGCGTTGTCCATCCCTGAGAGCACGTGGCTTGTCTCAGGTGCCCTGCTTTCTGTCCCTGCCTCTAACTGCATTTATGGTGGATCCTTGTACACGCCGGCTAGCGTCTCTATTTCTTACCTAATGCACTTATGAAATAATCTAAAGAACTGCGTCCCACACAGTCATCCAGCCTACTCTCATTATCTCCCATCCCCCACCTCAGTCTCCCCCATATAAGAAAGAGACAAGTAAATAAGTGATAGGAAGAATTTTTTTCAAGCGACTTGCAGAGTATCATGGGACGAAGGCTGTTTTGGTCCATTTCCTATATTTTCTATAGCTGCAACATAATTATTACTGAGGTTCATGACGCAGGTCAGTACAGCTGCCAGTTCTGCATCCTGCAGGATGAAATTGTACTTATTATAGATGTATTGTTATTCATGTTACTGCATTCACATTTTTTGACAATGCATGTGTAACATATTCGGCAGGTAGTAATCATAAAGCAGAAAAACCTCTTCTTCAAGGAAGCTTCCTGAATCAGTTACTGGCAGGAACAGGGAAGAACAATAATTTTCCATGGTTCCTCTGGGAAGGTTGTTTTTACAAACCGGATGGGCCAGAGCAACTCTTCTGAGCCTCTTTGTGTTGATGAGCTGAAGGCCAACACCAGAAGTGGTCTTCTCTATTTGAATCTAACTGCAAAACAAAGCTAAAAACCGATCATTTAAAAAATATGATTCCATGGGCCAATATCTCTATAATTATAATCCTCAATTCTTTATGGCATTATTCACTTCTGTACACATTTCCATGAAATATGGACAGGCTGAGGAGTGAATTTCAGCTTTTAAAAATAGCTTCACAAAATAATTACTCTTTTACAGAGCAGAGAAGGGTAAAGTTGCTGATTGCCTGGGTTGCATTATAAGTAAAAACTCAATTTAGTTATAAACATATTGATATGTAGTGGCAAGAGAAAGCAATAAAAATGAAATGCTAAGCCTAGTACACAAGACTTACGAACCTGTCTGTTTTTTTTTTTTTAAATAAGCTGGGCTACCAATTATATGGCAACTATCTCCCAAGCTAGTTTTAAATCACAAAATTAGCACAATAATGGCTAATTGGACTTTTACCTCTTCTCTAAATCTTGTATGTCTACAGGCAAGTGTTCTCAAAAAGCACTCCAGCTTCCTAGAATTCAGTACCTGAAGAAACACAAGTTTTCAGCTAATTCAACCAAGTCTACTTTACCATGGTGGAAGAAAATTCCGAATTTTTGAGGCAAATATTTGATGATTTAAAAGTCTAAGCAAGAATTTTCTTCTTATAATTGACTGTTTCTTGAAAAACCAAAATGTGGCATTTAAAATTTGACAATAGAATTTTAAAGACTGGCCACACCTGCTAATTGAGGAAGCTAGATTCTCAACTCTTACTCTTCTTTGTTGCCCCAGGAAGTCTTCATATGCGTTCAAAGCAATGCTCCCAAATGAACCTGTTACTAACCCCAAAGTCCCTTAGACCAAAGTTTTCACACTACCCTGGGACAGTTGATGAATCCAAATTACCTTTGAAGTGAGATGCCTGAAGTCAAAAACCAGACTGACCTGTCATGGCCCTATCTGCACATTTGCAGGCAGGTGTAAGGAATGGTTGACACCCTTAGTGTGGACAGCAATTTTGTGCTAAAAACTTGTAGCCAGGCAAGTGAAGGCTTGCTGTCTCCCTCCATTACTTGTGTTTCCTTTCTGTGGAGGTAGAAACCTAGACTTCAGTTAAACTTAGAAATAATTGAAAATTGAATCTAATCCCAGGCTCAATGTATTAGGCATAGGCACAAAGTATTAGGCAACATAATTCATTAAAATGATAGTTCAGTAAATAGTAATAGTATAGGCTTGAAGAAATTATAAATAAGATAAAAGCAAAGTGACATGTAATTTAAATGAAGTGAATAGTTGTTTGTCTATTAATTTTATTTTTTTAAGAAAGGACTAAAGAAAGGAGAATAATTTTTATTACCAGCTCTTAATGCCAGCCATTAAACACCATCATTTGTAAACTGAATTAGTCCTCACAATAACTGCATAATAAATAGCATTCCTTATGTTTCAGATAAAGAAACTGAATCTCAGAGAGGTGAAGAAACTTGCCCAGGTCACTCAGCTGATAAAATCAGGGCTAGGACTTGAATCTAGTTGTTCTGATTTCAAAGGCATTTTAAATCTATTGATTTTTTTTATAACCATTAAAATGGGGGTGAGAGGCAGCACCTGGAGTACCAAATACTCGATAAGTACAACAGGTAGTTCATTAGGTACCAGTTTCTTGTTTAAAATTCTTTTTCCTCAATCACATATTTTACCAAGGCAGTCAAAGAAATGGAAAATAAAGGAGAATTAGTACTGGCCTTTCTCTGCCAATTGGCAGATAAAGTCTTAGGAGCTTTGAAAAGTTAAATGTTAAAACACCAAAGACAAAGGCCATCAAAGCACCCAGTGAACTCATAAATCAAAAACTAAGCCCATGAAAATTGAGAGTGAGTGCACTATGGTGAAACTGCATGAAAAATTATTAAGACCCCTTGTTTCAATTAATAATTCCTTCTGATATCAACTGCAACTTAAAAAGAAAAAACAAAATTGAACCTTCATCCATACAGGTTTGCAATAATTAAAAAGTGTTACATGATTAGAATTTTAAAATGCAAATAAATCCCAAATACCTAGCCTGGCAATAATATTTTGAACTCTAGTTATCTCCACTTACTGGGGTCAGTTTCATTTTGGCACTAATTATATGATTTTAACTAAATCCATTCCTCTTTCTGGGTCCAGGTTTCCTATTTTAAAACCATGGGGATTAGGGTGGATAAAAATTCAGTGATTCTGAAAACAGCGAATCTATCAGTTGTATTCGGATTTCCTATATAGGCTGTATGAAAAAATAAGAATTTTACTTCTGCTTCAAACTTCTGTTCATGCTGTATCCTATTGCATGATAAAAATATATATAGGTAAAATATCATTTCAAACATGTAACATAGATGTAGTATACAAATATACATACATATATAGAGAGAAATATCTAATCTTATGAGAAGACCTTGTGGTGCGGTGCTTAAGAGCTTGGCTGCTAAGCAAAAGGTCAGCAGTTCGAATCCACCAGCCACTCCTTGGAAGCCCTATGGAGCAATTCTACTCTGTGCTATAGAGTTGCTATGAGTCAGAATCGACTCGATGACAACAGGCTCGGTTTTTTTTTTTTTTAATCTTATGAGGTCATTGGTGGCTCAACGGTAGAATTTTTGCCTTCCATGTGAGAGACCCAGGTTCAACTCCCAACCAGTTCAGGACATGCACAGCCACCACCCAATCTGTCAATGGGAGCTTGCGTGTTGCCATGATGCTGAACAGGTTTCAGTGGAGCTTTCAAACTAAGATGGACTAAGAAGAAAGGCCTAGTGATCTACTCTTGAAAATCAGCCAATGAAAACCCTACGGATCACAAGGGTCCAATCATGGTTATGACACAGGACTGAGCAGCGTTTTTTTCCATTGTGCATGAGGTCACCAGGAGTCGAGGGCAAATTGACAGCAGTCATAACAACAACATAATCATATATAAATAAAAATTAAAAACTGACTTTGGTATGATGATATAATAACAAGAACTGGGTGAGTGTGAGTTAGAGAAGATAAGTAACAAAGAAGACCTGATGCTGTCATCCACTCCATCATCAATCTCTCCTTCTATCCTTAGCAATCCCACCAACAAGGCCAGACAGCTCAGCCTCTTTCTCTTTCACACACACCCTCCAGCAGTATGTTGTCATTTCTACTCTTCTCCTTCCACATAGCACTTATTGTTCCTTAAAATGTATTCCTCCTAGAGGTACTTGGCTTTTGTCATCTGACTATAGCAAGCCAGAGAACACACATGGTGTTTCTTAAAAGTGGTGTTATTGGCATTTGGGGTAGGACTTACTGGCTAGGAAGTCTTTTAACATCCCTGATCTTGGGGTACTGAATGCCAGTGACCACCCCCGCCCCATCACTGCAACAACAAATTCAAACAAAGCAAAACACCACCCTACATATTTCCATTGACCCCTAGGGAGGCAAGATGTCCGTGACTGTCAATCACTAATTTAAGCCAACTCCCTCATTTAACACCAAGAAAACTGAGACATAGAGCAATGGATAACTTCCTCAAAACTATACAGTTAATGAGTATTTTTTAAATGCACCCTTCTTCACGTCCAGAGAGGACTTTTGATTCACAATCAGACTTTCGGTTCTTTGAGGCGCTTTTTCCAGAGATGAATATGGTTTTGAACAGAGATTGACTTTCGTGGCACCAAGTGAAAGAGCAGAAAAGTTGGCATTGTTATAATATTTATTTAAAGCAATTAAAATCGAGTATTTGTGCTGAATGTTCTATGCATAACATTCTGTTAGACTAGTGGTTCTAAAAGTGAGGTCTGTAAAACTCTGGGGGTCTCTGAGACTCTTTCAGGGTGTCCACAAGATCAAAACTATTTCTATAATAATAAGAACAAATTAGAGAACATTTCAGCCCCAGGCAAACCAGGATAGCTGATCACCCTAAGTGACAGCCTTACTTTATACCTTTTCAAGAAAATATTGCTAAATATTCAAGTCTGAATTACCACTTTTGTAATAGAGCACCATTTGTACTTGAAAGACTGAGGGATAAATGATGGTAATGGAGACTGAAGGGTTCTGGGAATACAAGACTTTCAATACTAAAACCGGGAAGGTCTTGGGCAAAGTGGGGTGAGTTTGTCATTCTACTGTCACTTCAAGAAAACAACTGGCAGTACATATTGCCAATGATAAATTTCAAGCCTTCAAGCAAAATCTAGAATTTTGGAAAACTTGGATCTTCTACCACGAGCTTTTCAGTTTCCAAAATATCTAAAGACTTTTCTGATGAGGTTGGTGGTGATATTAACAGATGTGATTTTTTAATATTATATAATGAAATGTGTCAACATTTGGATGGAAAGACAGATCGATAGACAGGTAGATAGATATATAGATAGACAGAGAGACTGACAGATAAAAAGAAGAGATAGATGACTGCCATCTTATCAGCTGTGACTCGTGGTGACCTTATACGCAACAGAATGAAACATTGCCCAGTCCTGCATCACCCTCAATGACTGCCGGCGTGTTCAAGTTCATTGTTGCAGCGATTGTGCCAGTCCGTCTCCTCCCGTGTCTTCCTCGCCCTCACTAGCTCTCTAGTTCACCAAACGGGTTGTCCTCCTCCAGTAACCGATCCCTCCTGATGATGTATCCAAAGCAAATGAGTCGAACAATGTTCTGTTGTAATCCATAGGGTTTTTTATTGACTTATTTTCAAAAGTAGATCACCAGACCTTCTTCCTAGTCTGTCTTAGTCTGGAAGTTCTGCTGACACCTGTCCACCATAGGAGATCCTGGTGGCATAGCTTTCAGCATCACAGCAACATGCAAGACACCACAGCAGGACAAACTGACAAAGACCTGCATAAAACAATGAACCAGTATTTTCCCAATGACCAATGCGTGATACAGAATTAAGTATGAGTAACAAACTGTTCAAAGTGCAAGATAACCAATGTATTTTAATGTAACAGAAACGAAAAGTTCATTGATATGGTTTCGATCCACGTTGCAACCAACTTACAAGAAACTACCACGTGACAAGTTTAGTCATAGAAGACTACCCACAATTATCTTTAAAAGGCTCTTTCCAACTACATATCTCAGTGAGGCCAAATTTTCTTTTTATACTTCCATCAAAAAACAATCCATGACAACAGATCCAATCCAAAACAGAGGAATTTCTGAGATTTGCTTTAGCCAAAATTTAGAAATTGGTTAAAACAAAGATATCGCTTTGATAACTATGGTGCACCTGAGCCAAGCCAGGGTCTTTTTAATCACCTCGTATTCATGAGAAAGTTGTACAATGAAAAAGTAAGACTGAAGAATTGATGTATTCAAACTGTGGTGTTGAAGAAGAATATTGAATATACTGTGAAATGCTAGAAGAATGAACAAATCAGTCTTAGAAGAAATACAACCAGAATGCTCCTCAGAAGTGAGGATAGCAAGACTTTGACTTGCTTACTTTGGACACATCATCAGGAAAGACAAATCGCTAGAAAAGGACATCATGTTTGGTAAAGTAGAGGGTCAACGAGAATGAGGGAGGCCCTCAATGAGACGGATTGACATAATAGCTACAACAACGAACTCAAACATACCAACCATCATGAAGGTGGCACATGACCGGGCAATGTTTCCTTCTGTTATACATAAGGTCTCTGTGAGTCGAAGCCCACTCAACGGCAACTAGCAGCAACAACAATCATCTCCTACAGGTTTCACCCATCAACTGGTGTCCTAGAAAGAAGCTTCAATTACATCTTTAAATCTTTAACTTCTAGTGATATCACGGTAGGTAGATGCTTGAGCTCTCTCAAATGGGAGAACTTCAGTCATCCTAACACTAAGGCTCCATGAGAGGTCATATAGTGTTGAACACAATCAGAATACCTTCATTTACTAGCTATGCGTCTTTATAAGTTACTTAACTTCCCTTGACTCAGTTTCCTCATTTGTAAAATACAACCAACCTCCAGGTAAAGTGTTTAGAAGAATAATTAGCATATAGAAACACTGAGTAAATGTTAGTTCTTATTTTAAGAATCAATAAAACTCAACTTGCAAGAATGTACCCAAATTAGAATCATAGAAATGTAGAGATCATCTATAAATATGCTGTCCATTACTGGGACATTTATAAGGACTGAATGTGTGGTAGGGCCTAGTAGTTTGACAAACCTGAAGATCTAGAAATTCACATATAATGGGAAAATCATCCGTGTCTAATCCATAGGTGAAAGAAAAAACTTTTATTAATGTGAGAAGAATCTCTTCATTCTTAGGGAAATTATTATCAATATTATTTCAGTACATTTTAGTCTCTGGATTATTTTTATACATGAATGAATATAAACTTTATGCATTCAATAGGAATAAGAAAAGTTAGAAGGCAAATTACTAGGGACATCTAAATTTAGAAATATCAATCTGTACAATTTCATTTTATTGCATATTTATATGTAACCAGATAAATTTTATCAGTTATTTTCAGCCTATGTGAAAAAAAAAAAACACAGATTCATCAAGTCTGAGAATGTTAGACATTGTCATGGTTATAAATGTTTTCGACCTTGCTGCTTCACTGTTTCTCTTGCCAAATGACCTCAATTTGTCAACACTAGAGAAACATTTTTAAAAAACGCTTTTCCTAGGCAGTCATCTTGCTAATACAGCACACTGTAATAGGCCTTAGGTGTCATAGGAATGCGGCATACTGCTACTGGAAATCACATTAATTTTAATAGACAAAAACAAAAAGAAGCAGAGACAAAACAGCATACAATACTTTCCTCATAGAACAAAATGTTCCAGTATTATAGTAGATAACATTTGATATAATCTTGACATTGCCGCATTTTAGATTCTAATGTATGAATGTATCAGTGCTGCTTTCAGAAATAAACATAAGCACTCTATCTTTTTGCTCCTATACCTTGTACTTACAAATGATAAGCTGGCTCTCTGGCGGGATTGTTATATTGCTTCCTGATTCTCTGTTCAGAATGGGAGGACTTTAGGGTGTTAAGCTCCATCAGTGGAGCCCTGGTGGCATGGCGGTTAAGAGCCTGGCTCCTAACCAAAAAGTCTGCAGTTCAAATCCACCAGCCTCTCCTTGGAAACCCTATGAGGTAGTTCTACTCTGTTCTATAGAGTCCCTGTGAGTTGGAATCGACTTGATGGCAATGAGCTTATGCTCCATCACCTTGAATAAATGATTAATAATTCTTCAACACTGGTAAGACAACTTCAGTTATAGATGACTGCTGGTGTGGTTTGCAAACTTTAAAATTATGGTGGTGAACAGAACTGGTTAAAGTTATCATTTATCTTTGTAATAAACAGATGAAAAGGAACACTCTTAGGAACAGACAAATATTCCCTCACTTCGAAAATTCAACAGATATGACTTGTAGGAGTGCAGTATGTTCAGACTATCGCACAGATCCCCTTATGCACAACGGGGCATTCTACATTCCTAATTTTATAAATAGGAATTTGAGTCAAACTTTGACCTACTGATGTCAAGAAAAGAAATGTATATGTAGAATTCTTAAAAAAACAAAGGTCTTATTCTTAAAATCTCATTTTTCTTTTCGTAAATATTCTATATGATACCTTGTGTGGTGCAGTGAATTAATACGGCCCTTCTAGCCACGCATGGTCTTGCAACTCTCACAGAATGACTGGGTAAGACTATGCAAATAAGGCGTTTGTGGCCCACCAAGAACATTGGACAGCCTGCTAATAATGCAAATAAGATGTATGGAACCCTTGTGGGGGTGGGACCATGCAAAAAGGTGTGTGTAGCTCTAACGAGGGAATTGCTCAGTTTTGCCATCCCATTAGGCTTAAAATGAGCTTATCCCAGAGGTGAGAAGGGAGACCTCAGTAACATCAAGAAAGAGCCAAGAGTGGAGTGAGACCTTTGTACTCCAGGGTATCTGTGCTGAGAGCCTCCCAGACCCAGGAGGCGGAGGGAGCAGTAACATCAGAGACAGCAAGAAGCAGCAGCAAGCGTGAGAGTCTGATGGCAGAGAAACGGTAGCAGCAGAACCAGGAGACTTGCGGGAGATGGCTGCAGGGGGCTTCCCAACCCACCGAGCGAGGCAGCTACAGTGGGCATGCCAACCCACAGAGCAAGAGAGCTGAACTTGCTGGTGGAATTGGGTGCCTCCGGGCACTTGTTGGCAGAGGTAGGATCGCTGACCCATGGAGCAAGAGAGCTAAGTGCCTTTGGGCAGGAGGCTTGCTAGCATAGTGGGGTGCCTCTGGGCACTTATCTGTGGAGCTAAACGAATTTTGTAACACTTGCCTGAGCAGGGCAGAGGCCAGGTCAAGGGCTGAGAGCCGAGAGAGGAGGCTTGTCCTGAGGGGGCTGAGAGAAGCCTGTCCTGGGGGGGCTGAGAGGAGGCCTGCATGGCTGAGAGGAGCTGAGAGAGCTGTCCTGCACTGAAGGGAGACTTCCTGATCCTGATCCTGAGTTGTAGCCTGTTGATCCTGATCTGTTATAACCTGTTATTTCCCTAATAAATCCCACAGCTGTGAGTATGGTCTGTGAGTTCTGTGTGGCCATTGCAATGAATTGTCAAATCCAGCACAGTAGAGCATGCTGTGGGAGGGACAGCTAGTGTCAGAACTGGTAAAAAGGTTGGAGGGCAGGGGTATGTTTGCCCACCACCTCATAGGACTCAACCTTGGGCTGATGTTGATCTTGATTCTCTCTCCTCCCTTTCATAAGTTAGACGAGGAGGTCTGCGGTTGCCACGTCGCCATTTTTACACTTTGCTTAAATAAATATAATTTTTAAATGATGTGGTATGTATTACGTGTATCAACATCCTAAACCTTGTACTAAAACAACATTGGAACACTGCCTGGCATCTCTCTAGGGCGCTACTGGTGTCGTGATTGTGTGCCGTCGAGTTGATTCTGATTCCTAGAGACCTTGTGTATGACAGAGAGCTGCTCCACAGGGTTTCCTAGGCTGACATCCTGACGGGAGAAATCGCCAGCTCCTTCCTCCAGTGGAGCCGCCGGTGGGTTCATATATGTGATAGTATATCGATGTTATATTATGCAAATCTCAAACTATAGACTGTATACGAACAAGAACTATTCATGATAGAACTCGAAGTGAAAAAACTCAGAACAATCTTGCATTTATTATAATAATTGCTGCTGTATAAAATGATATATATGTGGAGACACGTGATTCTCGACCCTGGGCTCACATTAGAATCTGCTGGGGAGCCTTGCAAAATAGGTAAAAAATGCCCATGCCTCCGAAATTCTGATTTAATTGGTCTAGGGTACAGCTCAGGTATTAGTATTTTTCTATAGCTCCCCACGTAATTCTGATGTTGAACTGTTAACAAAAACAATAAATCAAGAAATAGCTTGTTTTTACATATTCATGACTTGGCATATTTCACATATTCCAATGCCCTCTTATCTGGCATATTCACAAGTTCTCGTTTGTGTTGGCATTCCTCATCCATGGTGAAACCTCAAAATGTTCAGGTTTTGATAGTTTCTATGGAAGCCAAAACAAAATGGTAGTTTAACTGTGCTCTAGAATAGAACAGGGAGGAGAATGAGGATTGTGTGGGTTTCCTTTCAGGTATAAATTAGTTTGTGGGTACACCACATCACTTGTCTCCAGTATATATCATTTTATATAGCTGTAATTATTATAATAAATGCAATATTGTTTTGAGTTTTCCACTTAAAATTATATCATAAATAGTTCCTGTTTGTATACAGCCTTTATCATTTGAGATTTGCATAATATAATATTGATAGGAGCCATGGTGGCTGTCATGGTTTGAATTATGTCCCCCAAAAAATGTGTGTATCATTTTGGCCAGGCCCTGATTCCTGGTACTGTGTGATTTTCCTGTATGTTGTAAACCTGCCTCTATGATGTTAAGGAGGGAGGATGGGTGGCAGTTGTGTTAGTAAGGCAGGACCTGATCTACAAGACTGGATTGTGTCCTGAGGCAATCTCTTGAGATATAAAAGACAGAAGTGAGCAGTGAGACAGGGGGACCTCATATCATCAAGAAATCAGTGCCAGGAGCAGAGCGCATCCTTTGGACAGGGGTCCCTGCGCCGAGAAGCTCCTAGTCTGGGGGGACACTTATACGAAGGCCGACAGAGAAAGACTTTCCCTGGAGCTGACACCCTGAATTTGGACTTTCAGCCTACTTTGACTATGAGGAAATAAACTTCTCTTCGTTAAAACCATCCACTTGTGGTATTTCTGTTGTAGCAGCACTAGATGACTAAGACATAATTTGGTACCGAGAGAGTGGGGTGCTGCTCTAACAGATACCTAAAATGTGGAAGCGGTTTTAAAACTGTGAATGGATAGATGTATGGCAGTGACAGAGGACCAGCAGCAGCAGAGAACCTACAGCAGCAGAACCAGGAGACCGGTGAAAGACGGCGCTGGAGCCGACCCACGGAGCGAGAGAGCTGAGTGCCTGTGAGCAGGAGGCTTCCTGGCGGAGTGGGGTGCTTCTGGGCACTTATCGGTGGAGCTAGGCTTGCCGACCCATGGAGGGAGAGAGCTGAGTGTCTGTGCGCACGAGGCTTTCTGGCGGAGTGGGGTACCTCCGGGCACTTACCGGTGGAGCTACTGAGCATTGGAACACTTGCCCCAGCAGGGCAGATGCGGGCGTGAGGCCCGAGGACCGAAAGGCCATAGGAAGCAGAAGCTGAAGAGACAAGGGACACAAGAAGCTGAGCTGTTTCCGTCTCAAAAGGTATGGCCATGACCTCAGGGGTCTCAAAGGGTGGAGCCATGGCCTCTGGTGTTTCTAAGGGTGGATGGAGTTGTTACTCCGATGGACTAGGAGAATGGTGCGCCTAAAGCCAAGGGAGCAGAGTTGCTGTCCCAGGGGGCCTGGAAGGTGGAGCTGAAGCCTGGGGCCAAGGGGCCTCCACGCAAAATCCAGAGACTGTGGCCTATACCTAGAGTCTGGAGGGCAGGGCTATTGTGTAAATTATCTCAGAGAACAGAGGATTGTTTTCAAAGCCTTGAGGGCTAATGTAATGTGTTCTGCTGACTTGCTTGGTGCCTGTTATCACTTCTTTCCCCGCAATTTCTCCTATTTGTGATGGAAATGTCTAGCTTATGTGTGTTCTGCCATTGTTCCTTTGGAGACAGATAACTTGTATTCTAGATTTCACAGATGAAGAGGAATTTTTGGATTTTGGACTTGGAGTTAAGACTTTTGCTAGGATATGATGGGGTGAATATGTTTTCCATGTTGCAAGGATGTGATTTTTTGGAGGCCAAAGGGTGGAATGTCATGGTTTGAATTATGTCCCCCCAAAAATGTGTATATCAGTTTGGCTAGGCCCTGATTCCTGGTACTGTGTGATTGTCCTGTATGTTGTAAACCTGCCTCTATGATGTTAATGAGGGAGGATGGGTGGCAGTTGTGTTACTAAGGCAGAACCTGATCTACAAGACTGGACTGTGTCCTGAGGCAATCTCTTGAGATATAAAAGACAGAAGTGAGCAGTGAGACAGGGGGACCTCATATCATCAAGAAATCAGTGCCAGGAGCAGAGCGCATCCTTTGGACAGGGGTCCCTGCGCCGAGAAGCTCCTAGTCTGGGGGAACACTGATGCGAAGGCCGACAGAGAAAGACTTTCCCTGGAGCTGACACCCTGAATTTGGACTTTCAGCCTACTTTGACTGTAAGGAAATAAACTTCTCTTCGTTAAAACCATCCATTTGTGGTATTTCTGTTATAGCAGCACTAGATGACTAAGACAGTGGTGCAGTGGTTAAGAGCTACAACTGCTAACCAAAAAGGTCAGCAGGTCAAATCCACCAGCCGCTCCTTGGAAACCCTATGGGGCAGTTCTACTCTGTCCTATAGAGTCGCTATGAGTTGGAATCGACTCAGTGGCAATGGGTTTGGTTTTTTTGGTTTTTGTCTTCATTATCAAGTACTGCTATCACAGAAATACCACAAGTGGATGGCTTTAACCAACAGAAATTCATTCTCTCACAGTTTTAGTAGACTTAAAGTCCAAATTCAGGGCACCAGCTCCAGAGGAAGGCTTTCTCTCTCTGTTGGCTCTGGGGGAAGGTTCTTGTCCTCATTCTTCCCCCGGTCTAGGAGCTTCTCCAAGCAGGAATCCCAGTCCCGAAGGATGCACTTTTTTCCCGGTGCTACTTTCTTGGTGGTATGAGGTCCCCATGTCTCTCTGCTCGCTTCTCTCTTT
This sequence comes from Trichechus manatus latirostris, assembly GCF_000243295.1. Taxonomy (NCBI): domain Eukaryota; kingdom Metazoa; phylum Chordata; class Mammalia; order Sirenia; family Trichechidae; genus Trichechus; species Trichechus manatus. The sequence continues at coordinate 6,792,335 of NW_004443998.1, forward strand.
TATATCTCAAAAGAGATTGGCTCAAGACACAACCTAATCTTGTAGATTGAGTCCTGCCTCATTAACATAACTGTTGCTAATCTCATTTTATCAACATCATAGAGGTAGGATTTACAACACATAGGGAAAGCACATCAGATGACAAAATGGTGGACAATCACACAATACTGGGAATAATGGCCCAGCTAAATTGACAGATATCTGGGGGGGATACAATTCAATCCATAACAGACTTTTATCATATGTTTAGCCATTGTCATGTAGCTAAGACTTAGCTTGCATTTAATTTTTTGAGGTCATATATAATGGTGCAATTAACATTTTTTTCACTGTCTTGGTTTAGTTGTTTCAATAATTCTGATATTACACTGGAACCTTCAGTTGTTTCTAGTAGGGTGGTAGCAGTGTAATTCATGTGGAAATAGATGCTTTTCCTCCTGCTTCACTTACACCTCCATCTCAGTGACCCAGAGCTCAGTCCTCATCTCTCTACACACACACAGTGCCTGTGTGATCTGTGCAAATATGGCTGTCAATTATCTAGCTCCTGTCCTGAGCCTGAACTCCAAAGCAATAAATCCAACTACCTACTCAACATCTCCCCCTTGAATAGGCATCTTGGCCTTGACCAAAACTATACTTTTACTTTTTGCACCCAGATATACCCCCAACCCTGCAGTGTTCCCCATGTCAGTAAATGATACCACCATTCACCCAAGTGTCTGAAACAAACCTCAGTATCATCCTTGACCCTCAATGTCATACCAGAGCCAATGGATCAGCAAATCCCATTGGCTGCATCTTAAAAATACATCCTGGCCTCAACTCACTTCCCCCCTCCTTCAAAGCACGAACTTATTTTCAGCCATCACATCTTGAGGAAGACTGTAACAGCCTTCTCGTAGCCTCTCTGATTTCGCTTTTGTGCCCTCATTGTCTGAATTAAGTCAGATCATGTCTTTCCCCAGAGTAAATTCCTCCAATGGTTTTCTGTAACAATGGAAAAGTTGCTGGAAACCCTAGGTTCTGCTCAGCGTGACTCGTCTCAGTCAATAAATGAGAGACCGAGGTGGGAGAACAGAAAGGTGCCTTTATTTTGTTGCACAAGGAAAGGAACAGTCAGGGCTGCTGCCTCCAAGACTGCTCAGCGAGGGGAGAGGGAAAGTTACTTTTATGGGGTTTACAAGCAGGAAGTTCATACAAGTTACATCAGCAACATTCTTAACCATACTATGCAAGCACAATGGGGTTTCCATATAACTTCATGCAGCACTCCTTCAGAAAATGGCAGTTAAACTCCACCCAGAGGCGGGGAAGTTACTGTTTGAGGTACTTAGTGAGCTAAAAGGTTATCCAAAATGTCAACAAGGCACCTAAACCAGTTTCTGCTGATTTGCTGATTTCCTCTAGTTCTAGGCAGCAGCTAAGGAAAGGAGAACCAGGATGTTAATGCAAAGCTACGGGTGCGTCAAGCAAGCTGCCTGGGGACCTCTGTCTTAAAAATAAACTGATATCATCACCATGGCTGATGAGGCTGTGCCTGATCTGGTCTCTGGCTAACTCCCCATCTTCCTCTCTTACAGCTCACCGAGCCCCAGGCTCATAGGCCTCCAGGCTGTTCCTCAAACCACTTGCATGCCCCAGCCTCCGGGCCTGTGTGCTTGCTGAGCCCTCTACATAAAATATACAAACCTCCCATCTCCTCCTGGCTCACCCCCTCACACTTCACTCCAGTGACTCTCAAATGTCATCTCTGCAGAGAGGATTTCTTCCACCACCTATTGAAAAGAGCACCTCCCCTTGCTCCTCCCTACATCACTCTAGCCCTTTAAGATGCTTAATTTTTCCTCGTAACACTTATCACTGCCTGCCATTATACATGTTTCTGCGTATTGTCTGTCTTCCCGTAATCTTCATAAACACGGGGACTGGATCCGTTTTGATTTTTTTTAAGTTAATCTAAAAAGTAGTAGCTTAAAATAAAGATAATTATAATGCCTAGATCTCCTAGGGGGCTCTGGTGGCACAGTGGTTAAGCATTTGGCTGCTAACCAAAAGTTTGGGAGTTCTAATCCACCAGCCACTCCTTGGAAACCCTATGGGGGCAGTTCTACTCTGTCCTATAGGGTCTCTATGAGTCAGAATCTACCTCCTAGAGTTGTTGTGATGATTAAATGACTTGATATATGTAAAATATCCAGACCATGTACATTCCCAGGCTTTGAAACAGTGCCTGGCACATAGTAGGCAGTTAATAGATATCTGTGGAATCATTAAATGAATAAGAAATCAATGAATCAAGGGTGTTTTGTTTTGTTTTGTTTTTTGTACATGCTCTGATTTAAGCCACAAGGCTCTTCTGACACTGCTTCAGAATTTAGAGGAGTCATTCATTTGGGACCTATAATTTTCATTCCTTTATATGAAAAAAAGACAAATACGTGACATTAATTTATGCTATATGGTATCATTGGGGTCCCTGGGGGGTGCAAATAGTTAACACATATGTCTGCTAACTGAAAGCATATAGGTTCAAGTTCACCCAGAGTTACCTCGGAAGAAAGTCCTGATGATCTACTTCTGACAAAATCAACCATTGAAAACCCTGTGGAACAAAGTTCTATTCTGACACACATGGGGTCACCATGAGTCAGCATCTACTCAACGGCAACTAGAAAAATAAGGTATCATAAATAAATATTTGATAAAAAATAATTTACAGCCAAATTAACCCCAGCAAATATATTCACTGAAAGACATAGAGTTGCTCTCTCTCTTTTTTCCCCTTCTCGTTTCAAATATTTTGTCTGATTTTGAAGAAGCCTTAACTTTTCAAACTCAGTTTACATAAGAGGAGGCAGATAGTTCAATCAACTGTGGTAGGAATGTTGTTGTTGTTGTCAGGTGTCAAGTGGGTTATGATTCATAGTGACCCTATGTCCAACAGAATGAAACACTACCCCGTCCTGTGCCATGCTCACAATTATTGTTATGCTTAAGCCCATTGTTGCAGCCACTGTGTCAATCCATCTCGTTGTGGGTCTTCCTCTCTTTTGCTGATCCTCTACTTTACGGTAGGAATAGGAAGGATTAAAATTGGAAGTCCTTTCTGGCCAGCTTGGAAGCCATCCTCAGCAGCCCTCAGTACCATTGCTTCTAATTTTGGTGACTCCTTCTTTAGGCCAAGCCACTTTAACAGCTTCCTAACTCACCTCCCTGAGGTGTGTCCTCTTCAAATCCACTGTAAATCCACACTCATAAGTAAATATGATTGTCGCTCCCCCCAATGGAATCTTTCCCAAGCCCCCAGTACCAAAGGATGCTACCATTTGTTCCAGCCCTCACCTTCACACCCTTCTTTGGGGACACAGACTTGACTGAGTCTTCTCCGACAGAGGCACACATATGCCACAGGCTAGATGTCCTCCTTGATAGTTCCATTGCCTTCTGTCATGGCCCTCAATGTAGCTCCCAGGGTGTAATGGACAGGACAGTCGGTAGGAAGCTTAGACACCAAAGGTTATTCATAATGGTTCCAATATTTCATACTGGTTAAGAGCATACCCACCCACTGCCGTCAAGTCAGTTCTGACTCATAGTGACACATAGGGTTTCCAAGGCTATAAATCTTTACAGAAGCCGGCTGCAACATCTTTCTCCCTTGGAGCCGCTGGGGGTTTCCAGCATAGACCGCGGAATTAGACCATCTGGACTCAAATCCTGTTTTGTGCCTTGCTAATTGTATGGTCTCAGGCAAGTCCTTTAACATCTTTGGCCTCAGTTTCCTCATCTGTAAAATGGAGATAATGATAGTGCCCAGACCTCACAGAGTCGTGATGATTAAAGGATGTGATACATGTAAAATATCCAGAACAGCGCCTGGGGCATTACAAAGATTAGGTACGTGTGAGGAGCCAGTCTTCTGGACAAGCTTGGCAGCTGTGTCTTCCCTGTTTCTCCCCCCACCAGCATCTTTGGGCTCCAGGGACAAACCATCACGTCCCCTCTTCCTAAGGCCTAACGGTTTTTCTAAATGTCAGCACGGTTAAAAAGATACAGTTCTGGGCTAACGACCCTCCCTCCTCAGGAAGTCGGGAGGCATGATGTGGTAGGATGTTGGTCAGCAGAGTTAAAAAGACACAATTAGTCACGCAGGCTGGGAGCATCAAATATTGGGAGAAGGAAGCTTTCTCCATCTCCTCACCTACGCTGCTGGCAGGGCACACATAGCATTACGCTTACAGCCACCTAAGTGGACCTCCCTGGCCCATGGGAGACCGGCAGTAGGTAGGTTCCCATTGTGTCCCTCAGCCACGACGCCAGGTGGAGGGAAGGCGTGGAAGAATCTATACCCACCAGGACAGTTTCCAAAAGCTGGGGAGGATGGGGTCTCCTGTACACAAAGTGGTGTGTACATGGAAGCTTTCATCTCCACCCAGACAGCTTTTGTGCCAGCGGGGACTGTTGTATATTGTCTGCTTCGTATTGTAAATAACATAAGCTACTTTGCATGTGCTAATGTAGAAACAAGGATGACAAGACTTCATCTCATATACTTTGAACATGTTATGAGGAGGGATCAGTCCCTGGAGAAGGACATCATGCTTGGTAAAGGGTAGTGAAAAAGAGGAAGACCCTCAAGGAGATGGATTGAGACAGTGGCTGCAACAATGGGCTCAAACATACCAAGGATTGTGAGGATGGCGAAGGACCGGGCAGTGTTTTGTTCTGTGGTACACAGACAGGGTTGCTTTGAGTCGGAACCGACCCGACAGCACCTAACAGCAGCAACAGTGTGTGTTAAGGCTTGGATCGGAAGGACGTGATAGAAATGGAACAATCCACGTTAATTATCGGTGCCTTTTGTCTAACGTCTCCCCGGCTACCTAGAGAGCCAGAACAACCTGGGCATACGTTGCAGATTAGCCCTGTAGCACCACAGTTAAGGCACAGCAGAGCAGGGTCTAGGGATGATGTCACACAGTACCTGTTAGTGCTTATTTTATTATCATTACATCAGCCTCAGCCTCTAATTTTTATCTGCGTTTTGGCTGGCTTACACATGGGGTCTTCTTGAGTCGGAGTTGACTGGAGGGCAGCTAACAGCTGCACTATAAATTTACAGTTCACACTCCTCAATGTCTCTTATGTTGGCTTAGAACATAAATCTAAGTTTGGAATTCTTCCTGTCACTCTGGATGGCCATGTAAAAAGAATAAACAAGGAAATTATGTTATTTAAACCTTGAAATTACAATTCTCATTATGACTCTTACTTGTTCTCTGGTCCTAGATATGCCCCATAATCTTTTTCTAAAAGATTTTTCTATAAATTTGGGGAAATTATTGATACTTAAATATATGAACTCTATCATAATTATCAATTATAGTATAATGAGTAAAAAATTCACAGTCTTTGAAAGCTAAACCCATGTAAAAAGAGGTTTTCCTCAAATTAAATATAACAGTATCCCAAGGCACAGCTTAACCATAATGGAGAAAAATAGCATTATAGATAAATGAATCTTTCTATTATTGTTTATCCATTCCACCTAGAGAAAACAGTATTTTTTTAAAAAGAGAGTTCAGTTGCAAACTGTCAGTGAAGACCTGGCCAGGTACCAAGGAACAATAAAGAGACTGAAAAAAAAAAAAAAGGATGAAATTAAATGATTTTTTTAAAGCTAATTTAAAAAATAGTAACCTAAAAATTAATAAAACTTAAAAAAATGCAATACTTAAACTTGATGATAATCAGGTCATTAATTCAATTTAAAAAATAAGGTTGGCTTCCGAAATATTTTAGGTTTTTTTTTTTTTTTTTAATTAACATCATTCTGTTATAGCCCTGAATCAACGTTTTCATCTTGCTATTAGCATCTGCCACTTTGCAGATGGATTGGTACCAATGCAGACCAGGAATTAATGGAACACAAGTTATCAATAAAATGTTAAGGTTTATAGATATTAGTGTCAGATTTCAACCAGACTTAATTTTTAAACACTTACAATAACAAAAAAAAAGAGAAAAAAAAAGAATCAAAGTAGATATGATAAAATTTAGAATAGGGTTCATCCAGGGTTAGATAAATTTGCTTAGATAAATGTTAGATAAATATGCTCAAATAAGTTATATGTTAGGAAACCATTTTAAAACAAAAACAAGCTGTAGTACCACCTGCTCGCCTAATACATCATTTTTCCCTTAGCATTAAAGAACGAAGATCATCTGTTATGAATTTGTTTGCTTTTAGTGATTAATGTAAGATATAGACAATAAATCGGATTGACTTTACCCTCTTTTACTGCAAGGAAATTTTATAGAACACCATGATTTCTAAAACACAAGTAACTTTGATATGAAACAAGGCTTTAAGATACTTTGAAGGAATATCTTAAATGCTATAGAAGTTATTGATGTATAGTTTAACCTATTTGCAACTAATAGCCACAGAGATGAATTCTGAAGTGCCAGGCCTGAGTTAGTCACCATAAAATGCCTTGTTTAATGTTTCTTTAATGAAATCAAATCGTTAAGATAATGAAAATAAAAAGAAAGGTCAGGTCACTGAAGATAAGCCACTTAACCTTACACCTTATTGCATGTCACAGCGCAGTGTAAGAAACCAATCTTCAGAAATGAAATTCATTTCATATTCTTAATGCTTATGCATAAATCATCTTCTGTCATTAGGTGACGCGTGCTGCTTTTCTGAAAAGCCTACTATCAGTTGCTAGGTTTGGTTTGTCTATTCCGTATTTGATCTGTATCTGCTGCGAAGCTCCCTACGGAGACAAAGTGGTACGCTGAATCCTTGGGCACTTATTGAATCTATTTGAGTATTTGAGAAACAGTGGGGAAAAGAGAAGCTAATAAAGACTCCAGCAGGAAAACGGCTCAAGATAATTCTCTTAACTCCCTAAATTAGACTGGAATTACTCCTTAGATTTTTTTTCTCACAAAAGAAAGCAACAGGTAATATCAGAATCCTATTATAAACCCCTCTCACAACAAACCATTTTCCAGAAATCTAATTCAGATGCTACACATTGCAAAAAGTATTTGGGGGAGCATGCATGGACACACACCCTAATAATACAAAGCCCCATTTCTGTCTCTTTTGCTCCAGATAATTTTTTTCTATTTTTGTAATCCAGTTCCCCCCAAATTTTCAAATTCTAAAATGTATTTGAAAGGAAGGAATTCAGAGCTAAGGATATCACTTCCTTTTGCATTTAAGGAGCATGCTCACAGCACATTTTGAAATGACTTAATCCTTCAGCTTCTGGAATTTTGATGATTTTTACCTAAGAAGCATGTAGAAATTTGAGGTCTTTCTTTTATTCAAGGTCCATTCTTATTCATCTGAAGCCAAATGGGGAAGGTTCAAGACTATTTTGGATAACTAAAGTAAATCAAAAGGAAAAGATAAGCAGTTACCTTCTCCATATAAAACTCGTCCCACTTCCCATTGTTTTCTGCACAATAGGACATTTTAAGTCAAAAAACAACTTGCAATGTAGGTATGGAAACTGTATGTCCTGTAGGAGCCACGCTCAGCTCTTTCGTTTTTTCTGCAGAAACTCAGTGCTGACAATGCTTTTACTGCAGACATGCTCCCAAGCACAATCCCCAGAGCCCTTGCTCTAACTCCATTCCTTTTGTTTTCCTCTCAGGAGCGTCCATCAGAATGCAAAAGAATAAGAATAAGAGTGGTGTCATAAAAGTGCTAACTTCGAATCTATTCTGCTTTGTAAAAAAAATAAAGTACAGTAATCATTTCTCAATCTTCCATAATAGAATTACTATTGGTGAATACTTATGATACATTGATGTGTTGCCACCCTTCAGTATTTAAAAATTTTTAGATAAAATTATCCTGTGTATGTATATTCAATTTAAAAAAATTATGTTCCACTATAGGGTTGCCATGTATGAGTCAGAATCTACTCGATGGCAATGGTTTTGGTTTTGGTTTTTTGGGTTCCTATAAAATATACCTGTAGTTTTAGACTTTTTTTAGGGCTACTAAAAAATATCTTTCCCATGCGAAGACTCAGAAAACACCATCTCAAAATTCTAGGTTGCAACTTTCATCTCTCTGTCTTCCAAGATGTCTTTCCTATGCATAGCACTCTTTTTTAGAATTATGTGAGTCTCACACCAATTATTTCAAATATGGAATGCTTGAATGGATTGAGTTCTTAAGGTTAATATTCTATACTTCCTGTTACTCCTTTAAATCCAGAGCATAACTGGCTGATGCTATATTCTAATTAAAACACTGCACATTACGATCTGATTCAACAGTAGAATAAATGAAAAGATTTCATCAATAAAATAAGAAGTCTTGGTCACACTTATAAAGATCTACCCAGGATTTTATTTTCAAAAAAAAAATAAGAATTTTATTGTTATTACTATTATTTTTTGCTCTAGCTAAGGAAGTAGTTTTGGTAATGATGGCTAAAAACCAAAATCCATTCCCGTGGAGTCCATTCCAACTCATAGTGACCCTATAGTACAAAGTAGAACTGCCCCAGAGGGTTTCCAAGGAGCAGCTGGTGGATTCGAACTGCCGATCTTTCGTTTAGCAGTCGAGTGCGTAACCAACAAAATTTCATTTTTAGAAAGAATTTTTGTTTGTAGTATTAACAACTGAAAACCTCTATTGCACTGAACTCATTGCTGCAAATTAAAGCAACTCCATCAATTGTATAGGAGAAAGTACTGAAAGTAATAATAAAAAAAACCCTGGATATAAATGCAAAAGAAGTCCTTAAGCAGAGAAGCCGTGTTAGACTCGGAACTAGAATGTGAACATCTTGCCTCAGTGAACACATGATTAACATTGTTTGCCTTCAACGTGGATAGTGACACCGATCGACAGTCTAACAGACAAACAGGGATAAGGAATAAAAGCACACCAGCTCAATGAGTCTGATGGTGAGTAAACAAATGCAGTTTCCTCACCGGAGTTTGCTACAATGCATTCCACTTTCCCTCCTGCAGGGTCACATGAAGACAGGTGACCTGTTTTAGACTTGCAGGAGCCCTGGTGGTGCAGTGGTTAAGAGGTGGCTGCTAACCAAACCGTCAGCAGTTCAAATCCACGGGTCGCTCCTTGGAAACCCTATGGGGCAGTTCTACTCTGTCGTATAGGGGTAGCTATGAGTCAGAATCGGCTCGAAGGCAATGGTTTTTGTTTTTTTTTTTTTTTTAATACGTGCAAAGCAGACCTAACTCTGGGGAAATATTCTAGCCACACCCTGAGACACAATTATTTCAGTAAGAGTTCTAGGAATGTGTGGAAAAGTTTTCTGGAAAAAAAAAAGAGCGAGAAATGCCTTCCTGGACGAGTGATTTGTTTGCTTCAAAATCTATGTTAGAGTTAAGATTATTATTTATAGATAAATTTATCAGTAAATAGATTCATATGAAGTCCAATTTCTCAAATAAAACTATTATGTTACAACTTTCTCATAGTAGTTTTTCCTGCAGTTTCCTCCGTAATACTTCCAAAGAATAGGGTGTTTTGTTGTGTTCATTTATAAAACCAAGGGGAAGCGCAGAGTGGCAGGGAGAAAGAAGAACACAGATTATGTTCTGGTGAAGCGACTTACATTTTTTTCCTGTGGATTCCTACATTCTGTTCATCTCCTTTTAAAATCTCCCTCTGACTCGTTACACACTGCCTCAGTGAACAAACATTCTGTAAAACCCTGCCAGCATTTTTTGTAATAGCAGAAAATAGTTGAATTGATTATGATCTATCCACTTAAGGTAATACATTCAGTGTTAAAAAAGGGGGGGTCTGAGTGTACTAAAATGAAGAGATGCCTAAGGTATATTAGTTGGGGTGAGGGTGGCGAGTGAGAGGCTGTATCTGCTTTTTTGGATGCTTAGAAATGTTTTAGAAAGATAGAAAAGAAGCAGAGAACAATGACTGCACCTGGGGAATAAAACTGAGTACGCTCTTCAGTAATGTTTGAGTTATTGATACCATAAACATTTATTTCTCTTATAATAAAAAAAGAACTAGGCAATAAAATCATGAATAATTGCCAGTAAGTATATCCAGGGCAGAGACTCAGAGACAGCTGTCGTGGTTGTCTCTAATGAACTATAGATTAGCAGTTTTTGAGCAATTATTATGATGGTCTCCTAATTTGGAAAAAAAAAAGTTAACTGCCCTTAATTAACACAGTAAAACAATAGAATGGGAAAATCGTGAATACAACAATCACAACATACCAACTATTTGGTATTGTATGTCATTGTTTGTTTTAGCAAGAGTAACAACATGTGAATCACAGTTGTATTCTTTGTAGACAAATATTCAAAACTAGTTGGCATTGTAGGAACAGCGGTATGGGGGCTTGTGAAAGTAATCGCATGATCTCTGAAGCTGGAGAGAAGACACATTGGAAATCCACCTCAGTCTCATTTTATCTGGGCCAACTCCTAAGTTACTCAACTTCTCTGGACTTGAAAAATAGGCAGTGTCATCTGCGTACAGAGTTATTCTGAGGATTATGTGAGATTATATGTGTAAAGTACCTGGCTAGATAGTATTTTTTAGTAAGTGTTAAATACGCCTTTGCAATTGATCATTACAGTTGACAGATGGTGGTGGCTGTAAGTCATCCTAGAAACATGACCGGGACTGCCTGGATGTCAAGAGGGCCAGCACAAGGGGGCACCCAGAATGTAGCTGATACCTAAACCACTTCTCAGTGAATAAAAACCTGAAAATTACATAGGTCAGGAGTGGACACAGAATCTACATAGCTCGTTTTCTTTCCTTTATTTTATTGTGGTGGAAATGTACACAACAAAACATTTGCCAATTTAATGATTTCTGCATGTATAATTCAGTGACATGGATTACATTCTTCATGTTGTACAACCATGATTGTTATCTTTTAAAAAACTATTCCACTACCATTAATATAAACTCAATGCCACTCCCGAGGCTCACCCTTCAGCCAAAGGTTAGACAGGCCCATAAAACAAAATGAGACTAAAGGGGCACACCAGCCCAGGGACCAGGACTAGAAGGCAGGAGGGGACAGGAAAGCTGGAAATGGGGAACCTAAGGTTGAGAAGGGGAGAGTGTTGACACTTCGGGGGTTTGGTAACCAATGTCACAAAACAGTATGTGTACTAATTGTTTAATGAGAAGCTAGTTTGTTCTGTAAACCTTCATCTAAAGTACAATTAAAAAAAAAAAAGAATAATAGATGAACCTACTTGATGTAATGTTACCATGGTGAAGGATAACAATTAAGCCAAAGGAAAAACACAAAGCTAAGTATATTTATTAAAAGGAAATTTAAAGAAATATATTGGCTAATTCAGCTGATGGCTATAAAAAAATATAAACTCAAAGCCCCATGGAACAAAAATTCCCCTTTCCCCCTTCTTCCCACCCCAGGTAACCACAAATAATCTTTACTTTCTGTATATTTACTTATTTCATGTGAGCTCATACAGTATTTGTCCTTTTGCAATAGACTTATTTGGCTCAGCATAATGTTTTCAAGGCTCAGCCATGTTGTAGCATATGTATCAGGACGTCATTTCTCTTTATGGCTGAGTAGTATTCCATTACATGTATAGACCACATAGTGTTTATCCATTCATCTGTTGATGGACATTTCGGTTGTTTCCACTTTTTGGTTATTGTGAAAAGTGCTGCAATGAAATTGGTGTACAGGTTTCTGTTTGCATTATTGCTTTCACTTCTTCTGGATATACATTTAGGATTGGGATTGCAGGGTATTATGGTAGTTCTGTGTTCAAATTTGAGAAACCACTGCACAGTTTTCCACAGAGGCTCTACCGTTTTCCATCCCCACCAGCAATAGATGAGGGTTCCCATTTCTCCACCTCACGAAAACCTGGAGTTTTCCATTTTTTGATCATTGCCTTTCTAATGGGGGTGAGGTGTGATTGCACTGTGGTTTTAATCTGCACCTCCCTAATGGCTAATGGGAGCCCTGGTGGCGCAGTAGTTAAGAACTCAGCTGGTAACCGAGAGAGAGGTTCACGGTTCAAAGCCACCAGCCGCTCCTTGGAAACCCTATAGGGTAGTTCCATTCTGTCCTTTACGGTCCCTATGAGTCAGAATCGACTTGACAGCAACAGATTTGCTTAATGGCTGATGACATTGAGCATCTTTTCACGTGTTTGTTGGCCATTTGAATATCCTCTTTGGTGAAATGTCTGTTCAAGACTTTTGCCCATGTTTTGATTGGATTGTTTCCTTTTTGTTGTTTTACTTTCTTTTAATACACCTATGCTATTTAGAGAGATATAATTCGATTACAAACATTAAAGTAACTAGACTGTAAATATTGGAATAATCAAAATCTTTATAAATTTACATTCAAATTGAATGCAAAACTATGCTATGCATGAACGAAATTTACATTTTCGTACTCAATCAAAAAGCTCCCATTTTTTCATGAGAACATAATGAGCAGTGTGTTGCTTGGGCCAAACAAGAATAAGTTATTATGGAAGACAGTTATTTTTAAAATATAACTTTCTCAGCTACAAAAGGATTTAAAATTTACACCTTAGATGTTAGAGTTTATGTAAATTATTAATGAAAACCACCACAGCTCCCCAAGGCAGAGATTCAATGACCTTAACTGGTTTAAACTGTGTTATGTTACTAATGATCAAAACACTCTGCTGCTTTAGTACTAAGGAATCCTGGTGGCGCAGTGGTTAAAGCAGTCAGTCAGCTGCTAACAGAAAGGTCATCGGTTCCAATCCATCAGCTGCTCTGTGGGAGAAAGAAGTGGCAGTCTGCTTCCGTAAAGATTCACAGCCTTGGACACCCTATGGAGCAGTTCTGCTCTGTCCTGCAGGGTTGCTATGAGTCAGAATTGACTCACTGGCAACAGGTTTGGTTTTACGGTTTTGAGTACTGTTGGATTTCATTAATCCTTACTATCTTTATATAACGTACCACACAGATGTGAATTATCGATGTTAAATGATTTAATCTTATCTATAAGGCTCCTTGGCCTACAATTTAATTATTAAATGGTTGTAGAATAGGTCATCCAGACACTGGCACTCCAAAATTCCTGGGCTCCTATTATGCAAATTTAATAACATTTCTCAAAATGTATATTTTATTAAGAGAGAAAGTAAATATTAAACACTTGAGCTGGCATTGTACCAAGACATATTTGATTGATATCCATACTCTTAAAACATAACATTCTAGAATTAAATTTAGTCTGAGAATCACTGATACTCAGAAAATGGAACCTGATTTTGAGTGACGCTAAGTTTCTAAGCGCTGACATTTATTTCAAAATGAGAATGAAAGCATTCAGGGTAGTCAAAAGGAATCATTAGAAATTAAACGTCTTTTCAAAGTTCTTAATTTAAAAGAGATGTCAAGGTTTAAACTTTAGTATTTTCTTTCCGTTATTTAAAAAAAATGCACGCCTCTTCCTAAGACGGAATTCTTCACCCTGAGGAACAACTGTTTATGCTCTTTTTCATAACCATTTTTTTTTTCTACCATGAGTACCCTTGGATTCCAGAGACCTTATTTAAACTTGAGAAGTTGCCTCCACATGAATCAAAAAAGATAGTAAAGATACTTAGTTCTAAAATTTATTTATGGGTTAGATTGTACACACCCCTGCTATTCAAAATTTCACCCATGACCAGCATCATCAGCAGCATCATGGAGCTTGTGAGAACAGAAGAACCTGAAGCCTCATCCCAGACCCACTCAATCAGAATCTGCATTTTAGCAAGATCCCCAGGTGATTCACATACACGTGAAAGTTTGAGCTACAATAGTAAAACAATCTGATATGCTGGCATTGGAAACATCTGAATCTTATATTTTATCAACATTGAAATTAAGGTGAATCAGTGACTAAGTTACTCTATATACTTAAAAGCTAGGAAATCTGGGCTGAAAGACACTTCACAACTGTAAATTTTCCTAAACCCCCATCCCCAGGATAAGTAGAGAGGAGGAAAAACATCTATTAGAAATCCGTGTTATCCTTGTTGTTGTTGTTGTTAGGTGCCGTCAAGTCGGTTCCGACGCATAGTGACCCTATGTACCACAGGACGAAACACTGCTCAGTCCTGTGCCACGCTCACAATTGTTATGCTTGAACTCATTGTTGCAGCCACTGTGTCAATACATCTCATTGAGTGTCTTCCTCTTTTTCAATGACCCTGTACTTTACCAAGCATGATGTCCTTCTTCAGGGACTGGTCCCTCCTGACAACGTGTCCGAAGTATGTAAGACGTAGACTCGTCATCTTTGCTTCTAAGGAGCATTCTGGTTGTACTTCTTCCAAGACAGTGTTATCCTTAAACTATTCCCTCTCACCCAATCGTCACTTTTGTTCTTTTTAGAGCCCAAGAAGCCAATTTCAGGGTACTGAGTCAAAACGAAAACGTTAGAAAACTTCAGTTTTCCATCCAAGTGGGGTTATTTAAGCCATAACAGTTCTATTTTAAGAAAAAAGATCATGTAATGGTTTGGCTTTATTTCACAGAAGGAAAACAACTTAGTACTATTTCTAACCACACGCCGTAGGTACAGAAAAGACACTTTTTTTCATGTAACTCTAAGGACAAAATAAACCAGTTGTTTTCTTCAAGATGAAAGCAATCAGTGGTCATCTAAATGACTCAAGAAAGTAATATGAAGTTTTTGTCTTCTTTTAAAGCCTGGATGATTACTTGAAGTTGTACAGAATCAGAAATAGTTCAAGCCAAGCTTCACAGGAAGTAGGAAATAAGGCTCATCATGTCTTACCCAAGAGAATCTGAACAGCTGCTCTTTAATTTGGGAGACTGGATGATGACTGTGACAAGCAAAACTGTCTAAAATGTAACTGTGTTGGAATCTGAAAATTTTTTTAACAAAATGGGAGAAAGAACAGATTAACTCCAAGAAAAAAGAGAAACCTGGAGACAAAGATATTTCACCTATCCTTTAGGTGATAACATTGATTCACTGGTAGGAAATTAGCATACACCCTGTTATGGACTGAACTGTGTCCCCGAAAAATATGTGTTGTCAATCCTAACCTCTATGCCTGTGGTTCTAATCCCATCTGGAAATGGGTTGTCTTTGTTATGTTAATGAGACGGGATTAGTGTGGGGTGTGTCTTTGGTCCATCTCTTACAAAATATACAAGGAGGAGATTAAGGAAGCAGAGATAGGGGAAGAGAGACGCCAGGCCGCGTGAAGACCGCCCAGGAGCGGAAGCTCCTGAGAGACAAGGACCTTCCTCTAGAGCCGCCAGAAAGGGAAAGTCTTCCCCTAGAGCTGTCACTCTGAATTCGGACTTCTAGCCTCCTAAACTGTGAGAACATAAATTTCTGTTTGTTAAAGCCAACCACTTGTGGTAGTTCTGTTATAGCTGCACTAAATAACTAAGGCATGCCCCCTAGGAAATAAGCATCTAATGAGTGCTCTCATCCTTTGATAGGCCATTAAACACAACGGGGTTAAGCAAATCATCCCTCCCATGTCTACCAGAATTCATCCACAGAAGCTAAAACACCATCTGGCTGCTACCCCTCTTCCTCATTTCTAGTCCTTCCTCACTTCTAACCTCCAGATAATCAAAATAGTTTTCTTGCAAGACTTGATTTAAAATGGAATCAATTAAAAATGCATTGTGAAATTTTCAGAGGACATCATAATACAATCCAGAATATAGTACACTATTTTCATCCATGCCCAATTTTTCTACATTACCATTCAAAATGGAATTACATGATCTGTGCTGTAGGGCCTGGGTTTTTCACGTAATCATTTAAGAATGCAATTCTTAAATTTTGGAGAAATCTATCTTTATCACCATGCAAAAGGAGATTAATATATTTTCTCTAATTCACTGAATTTGAGAACTTAATTGTGGATTTATGGATAAAGCACGCACACTTCTGAAACAGAAATGAACAATGGGCAGTCGAAGAACTCACAACATATTATCTCCTTTAATTGTCTCCCAGTACGTATTTTAATTCCCAGTACAAAATTAATTCTCAACAAAGACTGTAAGATTTGCGTTAGCTCCATAATCAGCCATCTAACAGAGAGGTACTACAGAGAAAAGTGTGTTTGTAAAAGAGGATCTTTGCCCTGAGAACCCCCTGTAAGGTATGTCAGGAAGATAATATTAGGAAGTTTTAGAATAGCCTTTTAAAACAATATTGTAATTCAAATGTTATTTTGATATACGATTCAGGCCTACATACACAAAAATGGAATGCTTGGTGATTCAGAATTGGGATTGTAGTTCTCGGGAACATGGCCGGATTTGGAATACTAAACCAAAATATAACATAAACAAGAGCCAGATGAAGTATTATCAAGGTATCAATTCTTTACTCCCATAAAACCAAACCAAACCCATTGCCATCGAGTCGATTCCGACCTGTAAATCCGAAACTCTTTGCCGATGAGTCGATTCCGACTCATAGCGACCCTATAGGACAGAGTAGAACTGTCTTACAGCATTTCCAAGGAGCGGCTGGTGGATTCGAACTGCTAACCTTTTGGTTAGCAGCCGTAGCTCTTCACCACTGCGTGATCACAGGTATTCTTACAATCAGTGGGAGATCAAGCAGGCGTTGTCTTTTCAGGGTGTCCCCAAGGCAATCTGCAGTGGAGGTGTGTTGAGCTGGAAGTCTGACAACCAGGTTTTAGTTCTAGTTTAGCCATTTTAACTAACTTCGTTGGACAAGTCACCTTTCTGGGCATCAGTCCTACCATCTTTAACCTGAATTTATTGCCTATATCAGTGATTCTCAGATGTGGACCCTGAACAAGTAGCATCAGCTCCACCTGAGAATTTGTTAGAAATACTACCGCTCAGGTCTCACCTCATACTTAACTGAATCAAAAACTCTGGAAGTGGGGCTCAGCAATATGTGTTTTAATAAGATAGACCAGTGATTCTGATGCATGCTCACGTTTGGAGACCATTGGATTATTTGATCTCTAAAGCTTCTTCCAGCTGTGAGACAATTAGCAAATAGAACCACCTGATTACGTGCTTGTAAATCAAGAACTGTGTCCTGCTTAGTCCAGCACCTAGTAGCTGACTGCCTCAATGAATAAATAAATGACTGAGATGTTATATTCATATTAATCTCTTCTCCAGTAAATTTCAATTATGTTTTCCCTGGTGGCGCAGTGGTTAAGTGTTCCACTGCTAACCAAAAGGTCAGCATTTCGAATCCACCAGCTACTCGTTGGAAACCCTATGGGGCAGTTCTACTCTGTCCTACAGGGTCACTGTGAGTTGGAATTGACTTGACAGCAATGGGTTTGTTTTTTTACTTTATGATAAATAGCACCCTTTTTATTACTGTCACCCTGTTATTGCTGTCATTTGTAAGTATGTCTTAACTCTTCTACAGAACAGGCATCACCCATAACGGGCTTTCTTTCTTATATCCCATAGAGCAATGGTTCTCAGACTTCACCATGGATAAAATCATCTGAAGTTCTTGTTAAAACACAGATTGCTTGACCACACCCCCAGTTTCTGATTCAGTGGGTTTGAACACGTTTCCAGGCGATGCTGATGCTGCTGGTCTGGCGATTTCACTTAGAGAGCCAGGGGCACAGAGCATACCCCGCTGGGCACAGGACTGACGGCTTGTAGTGCTAAAAATCTTGCTGTGTTTGCAGAGAATAAGGAATTGAAATAGGCTATGAGGTTTTTGTTTTGTTTTAATTTAACAAGAAGCCTGAAACATGGATTAAAAAAAACCAAACCCGTCGCCTTTGAGTCAATTCCAACTCATTGCAATCCTGTAGGACAGAGTAGAACAGCCCCATAGGGTTTCCAAGGAGAAGCTGGTGGATTTGAACTGCCAACCTTTTGGTTAGAAGCTGAGCTCTTAACCACTGTGCCACCAGGGCTCCAAGGATAGAGTAGATATGTTTATATGTTTATAACATATATAATATTTGTATGTAGCCTGTTTTTCTAAATAGGGACATTTATTACTTAGGAGCCCTGTTGGCAAAAAGGTTAAGTGTTCGGCTACACTGGGTCACTATGAGTTGGAATCAACTCGACAGCACCTAACAACATGACCAACAGCCTTTGACAGGCGTTGTTCAATTTACCTTTTTTATGCTTTTTCTAAATGGCACCTCTCTTTCCCCATTTACAAAGAAATGTTCTAAAAATCTTACGATACTGAAAAAATTACATTATTTTAAAAATATAATATTATGGAAACATAATTTGTTTCTATTACTTTTAAGTCTCTCTCAAACTAATTATTTCATAGATTTTGTGAAAAGTTGAAATACTGCTTAGAAAACAATGCTAATTTAGTACCACCAACCAACCAACCCATTGCAGTCAAGTCAATTCCGACTCATAGCAACCATATAGGACAGAGTAGAATTGCCCCATAGGGTTTCCAAAGAGTGGCTGGTGGATTTGAACTGCTGACCCCTTGGTTAGCAGCCATAGCTCTTAACCACTGCGCCACCAGAGCTCCAAATCAGTACTAGTTATTCTAAACTACTTTTGAGTCCAGATATACCTGAGTTTTGATCAACAGACTGAGAAGATACAGAGGTGAGAAGTAAAGCCATAGCTTAAAAACAATCTAGACAAACATGGGTAGGGCGAATACTCCTAAATCTAATAGGAATCTGCCATTCAGTAAAACAAAATTCCTGGTATTGAAATTAAAAAGATAAATTTAAAAAACAAATGCCTAATTAAAAAAATATATATATAGCATCTGACCATACAAATTCAAATGATTAACTAGTTATTTGTATCATAAAATAATTGATCTGCTTTCAAAATGATTTAAAAGTGGGTCCATTAAATATCAAGTTCTTTAATTGTATTTTAAACATTATTTGCTTTTCAGAATCATATCCACTGCATAAACCAAGGTAAACCTGTCATGGATTGAATTGTATCCCCCAAAAATATGTGTCAACTTGGTTAGGCCATGATTCCAGTATTGTGTGGTTGTCCTCCATTTTGTGATTGATGTAATTTTCATGTGTTGTAAATCCTAATCTCTGCTTGTGGTTAATGGGGCAAGATTAGATTATGTTAAAGAGGATTAGGGTGGGATGTAACACCCTTACTCAGGTCACATCCCTGATCCAATGTGTCTTAGTCATCTAGTGCTGCTATAACAGAAATACCACAAGTGGATGGTTTTAACAAAGAGAAGTTTATTTCCTTACAGTAAAGTAGGTTAAAAGTCCAAATTCAGGGTGTCAGCTTCAGGGGAAGGCTTTCTCTCTCTCTTGGCCTTCTCATCAGTGTTCCCCTGGACTAGGAGCTTCTCGGCGCAGGGACCCCGGTCCAAAGGACGCACTCTGCTCCCAGCACTGCTTTCTTGATGGTATGAGGTCCCAACTCTCTGCTTGCTTCCCTTTCCTTTTATCTCTTGTAAGGTAAAAGGTGGTGCAGGCCGCACCCTAGGGAAACTCTCTTTACATTGGATCAGGGATATGACCTGGGTAAGTGGTGTTACAATCCCACCCTAATCCTCTTTAACATAAAATTACAATCACAAAATGGAGGCCAACCACACAATTCTGGGAATCATGGCCCAGCCAAATTAATACACACATTTTTGGGGGGAAATAACTCAAACCATGACATTCCACCCTTTGACCCCCAAAAAATCAAATCCCTGCAACATGGAAAACATATTCACTCCATCATATCATAGCAAAAGTCTTAACTTCAAGTCCAAAATCCAAAAATTCCTCTTCATCTGTGAAATCTAGAATACAAGTTATCTGTTTCCAAAGGTACAATGGCAGAATGGGCACAAGCTAAACATTTCCATTACAAATGGGAGAAACTAGAGGAAAAGAAGGGATAACAGGCACCAAGCAAGTCAGCAGAACACATTACATTAGCCCTCAAGGCTTTGAAAATAATCTTCTGTTCTCCTAGACAATTTATACAATGGCCTTCTAAAGACACAATTACAGAGCCAGCTAGGTGGCAATACCTTGCAAGGCTGGGGCAATGTTCCCCAGGAGGCTGTATATGCTTTAAACCAGCGTCCAGTGTATGGTGCTGTTTCTCCCATAGCCAGGATTCACAGGTCCAGGAATCAAGGGGTGGAAATGGGAGTGGCACCACTCACTATTACCCCTAGTGACCCAGTTGCAAGATGTTTGCTTCCTGTCCCCTTGACTTTATGCTCTGCAGGCCTAGAGGTCTTAGTTCCAAAGGGAGGAATGCTCCCCCCTGGAGACACATCACCGATTCCGTTGAACTGGAAGTTAAGAATGCCACCTGGTCACCTTGGGCTCCTTATACCTCTGGATCAACAGGCAAAGAAGGGAGTTACCATACTGCATGCTATGATTGATCCTGATTACCAAGAGGAAATCAGATTGATATTACATAATGGAGGTAAAGAAGGGTATGTCTGGAATGCAGGAGATTTCTTAGGGCGTCTCTTACTACTACCGTGCCCTGTAATTAAAGTCAATGGAAAACTACAGCAACCTAATTCCAGCATGACTACTAATGACCCAGACCCTTCAGTAATGAAGGTTTGGGTCACCCCACCAGGCAAAGAACCACGACCAGCTGAGGTGCTTGCTGAGGGCAAAGGGAATACAGAATGGATGGTGGAAGAAGGTGGTTCTAAATACCAGTTACGGCCACATGACCAGTTGCAGAAATGGGGACTGTAATTGCTATGAGTATTTCTGTTTTGTATGTGTACATATAATATTTTTGTTTCCTTCACTTATAAAATATAAGATGTAAACAGGGCTAGTGCATTTCCGATCGTACACGTGTTAGTTGTATCATGTTAGGCGCTAGTATGACTTTGTAATCATCTTTATTCAGAGATTATGTATGGTTTCAGGAGATGTGTACAGGTGCCAAGTTGACAAGGGGTGGACTGTGATGGTTAAGATGGTATGTCAACCTGGCTAGACCATTATTCTCAGTGTTTTAGCAGTTCTATAATGTTGTGATCACCCCCATGATGGAATCTGCTGAGTGGTACTGGCGGAGGCGGGACCTGTGGCAGCTCACCGCCCTCTGTTTCATCTCTCTGCCTTCCGCCGGTTACCTTCTGCCTGCTCGCCTTGCCAGGGTTTTTGGCTTGTTCCAGACTCAGCAGCTGCCTCTTGTCTCATCTCCAGTTCGTGGGACTTGAGCTAGCAGCTTACTTGTTCATCTCGGAATTTGTCGAACTTCTCAGCCTGCAAGCAAGAGTCCGGTTCCCCGAACTGCCGACCTTGGGTTCACCAGCCCCTACAGCTACGTGAATCAGGAGAAACCTGATTGTCTTGTCTGCTGATCTTGGAATTCACTGACCTTCACAGCCTGTGAGCGGGAGCCCCCTCCGACTTGCCGACGTTGGGTTCACCAGCTTCTGTGGCTACAGGAACTGGGAGAGGCCTCTACCCTGATCTGTGGACTTGGGATGTTTTAGCCTCTACAATTGTGTGAGCTATTTCCTCGAAATAAATCTCTCTCTATATATATTTATATGCTTTACTGGTTTTGCTTCTCTAGAGAACCCAGCCTAAGACACAATGTAAGGGGAGTTTCCCTGGGGTGTGGCCTGCATCACCTTTTATCTTACAAGAGAAAAAAGGAAAGGGAAGCAAGCAGAGAGTTGGGGACCTCAGACCACCAAGAAAGCAGCCTCAAGAGCAGAGCGCATCCTTTGGACCTGAGGTTCCTGCGCTGAGAAGCTCTTAGTCCAGGGGAAGATTGATGAGAAGGACCTTCCACCAGAGCCGACAGAGAGAGAAAGCCTTCCGCTAGAGCTGATGACCTGAATTTGCACTTCTAGCCTGCCAGACTGTGAGAAAATAAATTTCTCTTTGTTAAAAGCCATCCACTTGTGGTAATTCTGTTACAGCAGCACTGGGTAACTAAAACAATACCTGTAATTTAGAAAACCAACGAAGAGCAAGGCACAGGTTTATAACACAATATACAGTGAAACCTGCAAAAGCTGGAAACTGTGTAAGGCAGAAGTCAGTCAGAGAAGGAAAATTCAAACATTTTCCACTAATAGAGAGAGGAGCCCTGGTGGCACAGTGGTTAAGAGTCACAGCTGCTCACCAAAAGGTCAGCAATTTAAACCCACCAGCAGCTCCTTGGAAACCCTATGGGGCAGTTCTACTCTATCCTATAGAGTCACTATGAGTCGGAATGGATTTGATGGCAAGGGGTTTGGTTTGGTTTTTGGTTTAATAGAGAGAGATAGTGGTAAGACTGCACCCTGCCAAAGGCAGAAAACTTGTGAGACCTGGAAAAACAAGGCCGTCTCTTCAAGTTCTGGCTCTCACAGGTTTCACTGTATGAATTTCCCCCAAAGCTCTGAAGCTATATCAATTTCACTTTTGACAACTTTACAGAAAACTTAAGTTCCATTAATGCTCTAATAGCATTTCAATTCCAAGCTATAAATTTTTGGAACTGATAAGTAGAAGAATATCCCCCAGCTTTTATTCTGTAATAGTATTTGCCGGCAGTTAATGCAGAACTTTGAAATATTACTTTTTTTTTGGTAATTGTAGCGTATTTTTTAGTGTTGCAGCAAAGCTTACTTCCTTTTCCCTATGACTAACTCGTTCGTTTATTCATTAACTAATAATGAGCACTGATTACGTGGCAGGCTCTGTTCTAGGCACTGAGAATAAAGGGGTGTATTGAAGCCCTTGCTCTTACAGGCTTACCTTCTAATGATCAATAGATAAAAATCAAATAACATATCGATAATAAATCAATATTCAATATCAATAAGTTGATAACAAAAATCAATGTTTAAACATATTAAATGTATTGACAGCACAGAGGGCATCCTCTTCTTGGTATAGTGCTTAGCATGTATTTGGTGCTAAATATTTAATTGAATACATGAATGCAGTCTTTAAATTTGCAGATGATACTCATGTCCTTGAAATAAAATAAGGGTAAATGGCTGTTAGTTACCTAGTGCTGCTATAACAGAAATACCACAAGTGGATGGCTTTAACAAACAGAAGTTTATTCTCTCACAGTCTAGTAGGCTAGAAGTCCAAATTCAGGGCAACAGCTCCAGGGGAAGCCTTTCTTTCTCTGTTTGCCCTGGGAAAAGGTCCTTGTCATCAATCTCCCCTGGTCTAGGAGCTTCTCAGCACAGGCACCCCGGGTACAAAGGACGCACTCTCTCCCGGCTCTTGTTTCTTGGTGGTAAGAGGTCCCTTGTCTCTCTGCTCACTTCCCTCTTTTATATCTCAAAAGAGGTGGACTCAAAACACAACCCAATCTTGTAGATTGAGTCCTGCCTCATTAACATCATAGTGGTAGGATTTAGACACATAGGAAAATCACATCAGATGAGAAAATGGTGGACAATCACATAATACTGGGAATCATGGCCTAGCCAAGTTAACACACATTTTGGGGAGACACAACTCGATCCATAACAGTGGCTCAAACATATATTTGAACTCATAATAACATAGCATAGTATTCTAACAAAATAAGTTAACTCATTTTCTGATACTTATTTTCTGAGAGTCTAATTCAGGATCTGTAATGTTTATTGGTATTAATGACTTAGGAAGCCTCATTCAAGTATACTATACATCATTAATTTAAATGTGCATTTTAATATAACTTTTTTGTCTGGCTCAAAACACAGTACAATATTATTGCTAAAATCCCAAGCAAATCCTTCTTCTATTACATAGCAATCCTGCCATTTTCAATCTGCAGATTCTACAAACCCTTCATCACTCCCCACTTCCCCCACCTTCTAGTCCAGGAATCTACACACTTAATCTAAGAACAGAGAAAAGGTAATTACAGCAATCTTGCATATATTCACCATGGCATGAAGCAAGGAGTTATATAAGAGAGTAAATTATGGTTGCTATGAGAACAATAATTTAATATTTTGGGCAAGAGCTTCAACTGTATTCAGGTCAAGTATGTATTTTTTTAATGAATAATACCAAGAGAAAAATACTCTGAAAGATCAATTTGTGAAATAACAAATTGCACATAACTTTCATTTTTGGGTCTACATGCATATAGAGCGTAGTCAAGAAAACCCCTGCTTCACAAACTGAAATTTCAGTGGCATTGAGATTGACAGTGAACGTAAAATACACTCACCATGGATATTATATTCAATATCGGATTTTTTTTTGTTTTTATAAAATGGTCTACTGACTAATGAGGCCACAATCTATACAATGTTTTTATTCTGTAACTAAAAATGTAAAAATTAGGTTCCTGCAATCTGTTTAAGCTCTGATATGAAACGCTTTAAACTCACTTTGGAATTCATTGCTGACAACAAAATCCGCTCACATTCTCTGCAAAATGAACGACTGTATTTTCAATAGGCACAATGGGCCAGCCCTGGGAAATAAGAACAAGAAGATAATTTAAGTGTTTGGAAAATTTTTTTTAACATGTCAAAATTGATAATTCTCATTGAATGGCAGTGTACTACCACAGCTAATAATTTTCATCATTTAATGTTTTTAAAAACTGCATATCAAAAATGACTAAAATACTTTCTAGAAGGCCAACTTTTTGTTTTATTTCTGGTGTATTGTCTGTTCTGTTCATTATCCAAAATTGTTAAGACCAAAAATATCACTACAGTCCAACTCTGCATGCATTTTTTATGCTTTCTTATGTGCTAGCACAAATCATTTATAATACTTGTAACGAAGAGGTAGATATTTTGCCAAAACCACCACCCTCGTGACAAACCCAAACAACTACTCTCTGACTTTTGGGTAGTTCACACGTACGCTCTTTTCTATTCATAAAGCGCTACTCTCCTGAGGAAAACAGTTTAAAAAAGGGAAATTATTAGTAATTTTTGCTGCAAAAAATAAACTAGAGAGAGTTCATGATAATACTTTAAAAAATAATTACTTTTTTTCAAATAATAATCAAATGATAATTAAAGAAAAGGATGAGTTTCATTTCCACTGGAAATGTTGCATTCAGAATCATTTCCAAGATATAAAAGTAAACGTAAATAACGACACTGTAAAACATCCCGCACAATTCATTTATTTGTTTAAATTCATGAATACATATATTTTTTTGGCTACTGCCTACAGTGATTCATAACTGAATATTTTCCCTTGTTATAGACTTTCTAATCAGAAAGAAAACATAACACTCCCTAAAGCCAATAAAATCTGGAGATACGGGAAAAAAATGTTGCAGAACAGCACAGATGATTGTAAAAGAGGAAAACAGACTATAAGAAAAACAGGAAATTCAGATTTATCAGATCTGTTCTCTCTGTCTTAACTGTGATCACATCACCTATTAAATCTGATGTTTACATTTTCAATTTAATACAATGATACTACAGAAAATAAACTCTTTGGATCCACGCCATCCATTCTGATACAAGATTGTTCTTAAACTTGAGAAGAAAGTTTCAGCTACCCAAATCACTTACCCACACTCATTGAAAGGTGCTTTCTGTTTATTGTCAAGAATTATTTGCTACCAATCTTGCTGTGATGGCGAGACTTTGTCTCACATACTTTGGACATGTTATCAGGAGGAATCAGTCCCTGGAGAAGGACATGCTTGGTAAAGTAGAAGGTCAGCGAAAAAGAGGAAGGCCCTCAATGAGATGGATTGACACAGTGGCTGCAACAATGGACTCAAGCATAACGATTGTGAGGATGGCGCAGGACGGGGCAGTGTTTCATCCTGCTGTAAACAGGGTCGCTATGAGTCGGAACTGACTCAATGGCGCCTAACAAAAACAACAACGATCTTGCTTACAGAGTCTCTTCTAGATGGTCAGAACCTTTTGGTGGGCTTGGAGATTGTTCTCCTTCACTTACAAAACAGTTATATCACCTACTTTACTAGGAATGTTCTATTTCCAAAAGCTCCCGCTGTGAAGTGTAGAAATGTAATTGC
The DNA here is from genome assembly GCF_000243295.1 of Trichechus manatus latirostris. Lineage (NCBI taxonomy): Eukaryota > Metazoa > Chordata > Mammalia > Sirenia > Trichechidae > Trichechus > Trichechus manatus. The sequence goes on from NW_004443998.1 coordinate 6,818,298, forward strand.
CCCACCAGATAGGGTGCCTCATAGTCTAGTTGCTTAAAATTTTTAGAAGTATACTGCACAGGTTTTTGAAATATCCATTTCATTTAAAAGTTAAGAACAAAAACAACCACGCCTGGTTGAGAGCAAATTAAAGGTCCATGGTCATGGAGTTAATTCCACATTAATGAACTTGCTGACAGGATACTTACTGCTGTATTCCAGGGCTTGGCAGCCATAGCACACTTGGTAGCTAGAGGCTGGCAGACTGCAGACACACTTAATCACAAGGCAGTCAGCCTTGCTCTGCTGCGGCTTCCTGACTGGCTCACTAAGAGGTTTGGGCACAGGTAGGGGTGTGCAATGAAGCAGCAAGAGCCCAGCCACCCTGGACCCACTCAGAGCTGTTTGCTCTAAAAGTTGCAAAGAAGAAGCAAGGAAAGAAAGGGAGGAAGGGGAGGAAGGGGAGGAAGACAGGAAGAAGGAGGAATGGAAAGTGCTTTGTAAAAGTGAAAGAGAAATGGGATGCATATGGTGCACCCTTTCTACCACTAAGTGACCGAGCTCAGTGCTGAATAGGAGTGTAGAGGAGGCTGGAAAGAGACTGTGAGGTGAACGGAAGGAAGCTGAGTCAAGGCAGAAGACCTTCCAGCTGGTTCACAATGGAGGTTGGGGGAGGGGAGGGAAGGGAGCAAAGAAAACTACAACACTGTTGCTTCCTCCACTCAGGATTTCTCAGGAGGCTTCTAGGTCTCTTCGTAGTCATCAGAACGCCCTGAGGCACTCTCTGGCCATCCAGAGTTCAACACCCACCAGAGCACCACCTCCTTTGCAACATTTCTTTTTCCTCCAGGTAACCAAAATTGCCGATAAATCTCAATCCCTGAATACTGTGTCTTTCTTGTAGGCGTGAATTTAATTATCTAGTCAAAGTAACGTTGTCCTGAGCATAGTAGACAACACTGGTATTTTAAACGAGATGCATTCATTGTAATCAATTTTCTAATTTCTGCAACATGGGGAAACTTTTTTGAGTAGGAAAAGCCTTAAAACCAAAAATCAAACCTGTTGCCGTCGAACTGATTCCGAGTCATAGCAGCCCTACAGGGCAGAGTAGAACTGCCCCAAAGGATTTCCAGGGCTGTCATCTTTATGGGAGCAGACTGCCATATCTTTCTGCTGTGGGGATCAAACCTGCCATCTTTCAGTTAGCAGTCAAGCATTTAACCACTGCGCTGCCAGGGCTCCCCAGAGAAAGCCTTGACTACTGTTACTTTAGGTTCAACCTCCCTCTCTGGGTCATGCCTCTTCCATCCCACATGGTCAAGTTCCCAGCAGTGGTCCTCAACCAGGGGCAGTTTTTCCCCCCAGGGGCCATTTGGCCATCTGGGGTGTGTGTGTGTGCTCACTAATGGTGCCTGTCGGGTAGAAGCCAGGGATGCTACTAAACATCCTACAAGGCATGGGGACAGTCCTCCACAACAAAGAATTACCCAACCCAACATGCTAATAATGCTGTGGTTAAAGTCAAATCTATCACAGCAGCGTTATCACTCCATCTCAGACTTCTTCACCTTTGATCAGCAGAAGCTCTTAGCCTCAGTAAATCCTGAGTTAGAGTGAACCACATTCTCAGATAGGGAAGTCACCTGGCATTGGAGGAACACTGGAGTGGAGGTGTGGGCAGAACAATTCCACCACAACCCACAGTTTCTTCCCCTTCTCAGCTCCAGCAGCGTCACGAGGGGGGTATAAGGGGTACAGACCACACCAGATGACCTGTCAGAGGGGGTGACACCAAAACGACTATCTATATAAATATCCCTGTAGTTAGTTACAACAACAAAAACATTTTTCGTAAGCCCGCTTACATGTATCAATATACCTACAAGGCTAAAACTCTATGTTAATTTACTTTTTGCACCTTCTAATGCACTCAGGTCAGAGGTGTCATTATTACCCAGTTACAGTGATGCTTCCCATCACGTGGTTTCATCTGCGCCGCGCTAGAAGCACGCACTGTTTTCTTTGCTGCTGGCGTTTTTGTAGTTGCTGATTTTGTCAAATTTTCTGGTGTTTTAGCTACAATATTCTGGTAAATAGTATTTGTGAGCCTATAGCAATAACTTTTTTGAGAATGAAGTAGTAATTAAAGAAAGAGAAGGGGTGATATACAGGAATTATGATTTATAAGTAACATTAGTACAAAAAAAATTAGTAAGGATTCTGTATGGGCTGGTACAGGAGGAGGTCTATGGGGGGGGTGACACCATCAGTTACCACCTGGATGACCAACCCTCATGACACCACTCTCAGCTCTGTCACATTCTCCTGCTGCAGCAGTGAGATCACTTGCTGAATACTAACAAAGCGATTAAGAAAAACGTCCTATTACCCTTACCACCATCTATGCTTTTTCTTCACAAGGTAAAAGCTGGTTGGTACACTGGTTAAGTGTTCGAATTCACCAGCCGCTCCTTGGAAACCCTATGGGACAGTTCTACTCTGTCCTATGGAGTCGCTGAGTCGGAATCGACTCAGCCTCAAGGAGTCTGGTGTTTTGGTTTTACAGGAAAGCAGGAAAGCAGTTTTGCTTTCGGAGTTAGGTCTTCGTTGGTCCCGCTTTTCACAATGCAAGATTCTCGTAAAGAAAGGGAATGCAGTTGAGTTCTTTCTCCTTTTTTGACCTCAGCACAAGGTCAGTGAGGAAGAAGAGAAGGTCTAGAAATATCTTTAAGCTGCTCTAAGTATCTTCAAATGAATATTTCTATAATCGAATTTATTAAAAAACAACATTTATCAGTTTTAAAAACAAAACGCGGAGGTTACGTCTAAACTTAGTGGGGGTATCAGTTTAGTGGGCAATAGTCTGCAACTAATCGGATCTGTTTCAGTCTGAACCTCAAATACAGCGTGAAAACTACTTCTTCCCTTACACTATTACACTGGGAACACACTTTATACAGTCATCAGCTAAGCACTTCTTAGTTATGTGTCAGTTAATATGGATTACATTTGTGACAGCTAAAACTATCTGCATAAACTAGATGTTACGATATGCAAAAGGAAAAATAACAGGTAATATGACCAAGTAAAGCTAAGATAACTGAACTCAGAGCAAAGAACTCTGAACTCAAGCCTTTTTCTACCGGATAACGGGTAACATTGGAATCAAACTCTGTAATATACTTGTAACTTTATTACCTACTTAAAATATAAAATTCTAAACTTTGAAAATAAAAAGG
>NW_004443998.1:6821618-6830927 GCF_000243295.1 Trichechus manatus latirostris
ATATTAATGTGTGTAATATAAATACAGTAAAACCTGTGAAAGCCAGAAACTGTCTAAGGCAGAAACTGGTCACACAAGAAAAACTCTAATATTTTCCACTACTTGAGAGCTTGACAGCAAAGTGGTAAGGCCGCACCCTGTCAAAGGCGGAAAGCTTGTGAGACCCAGAAAAACAAGGCAGTCCCTGCGAGTTTCGAGTTTCGGCTCTCACAGGTTTCACTATACTATGAAAATAACCTGAGTTCATGGATATTTTACTTTGAAAACTTTTCTAAATGGTCAAATAACAGATATAAAATAATAAAACCTTTACTCAAGCTATAAAACTGTAATAAATGTGCATCTTATAAATGGTTTTATAGTAATCAAATTAGAAAACAAACAACAATTAGTAAAGCACCTTCACAGGAACAATTTTGCTACGTCTGTAATTCTGTAACTCTTCACATGTAAAAGGTATGCTGTTAAATTCATGATAGTCGACACAAAATGGTCACGACAAATCATTTTGTAAACCACAAGAGGTTAATAATCACAACTCCACCTTTCAGTTCAAATGGTTTTACAATAATTGCTACTATTGTTATTTCTTAAAGCTTGTTACTCAACATTGCTTTCTGAGCTGGTTGCCTTCTTCCAGTAAGTACTAAAGGTTCTGAGAACAACAGTCTTTGTATAAAATAACTATACACTTAGCAAACTTAAAACATCAGCTTATTCTTTGGTACATTCATTTTCAGAAGATTATCTTTTTTAAAACATCCTGCTCTGAATCCTCTTTACATGAGGAGCCCCAAAAGACTGTATACCAATTCTTTCTTTGGGAATATAAATTTTCCTTTCCCTTTTGCTTCTTGATCAAATATCTATATTTATCATGAATAAATGTCTATACATATGACTCAGTGTGTAAGTTTAATGAGTCTTTTTCCCCATCTTTCCCCTTGACAGGAAAACATGAGGGCAAACTAATCTTCTATTTGTAAGCACTTAATTTTAGCTAATCGTAAACTATAGGGTCACTATAAGTCGGAATTGACTGAACGGCAACAGATTTTTTTTTTTTGGAAACACAAACTTAAATGAAATGACAACAGTCTGACCTTTACACAGCTCCACATGGAACAAAAAGTATATTAGCTACCTGAATCTCATAAAAAATAAAAAAAACCAGACTTGTTGCTGTCAAGTTGATTTCAACTCATAGCAACCCCACAGGAGAGTAGAATTGCCCCATAGGGTTTCCAAGGCTGTCATCTTTACAGGAGCAGCCTGCCACATCTTTCTCTTGTGGAGCAGCTGGTGGGTTTGAACCACTGACCTTTTGATGAGCAGCTGAGCACTTAACCACTGCGCCACCAGGGCTCCTTTTGAACCCCACAGGATCCATTTTTATTTACAATATCCTTATACCTTTCAAAGAAAAGGCCCAGTTTTTCAACAAATTTATCTACTCTGTTGCTTGCCAGACAGACCCCAGCGTTACAACAAAGGACAGATGTAGATGCAGTCTTTCATATGTATCTATTGTTTTAATATATGCCATTGTCTTCGTTACAGTGAAGAAAGCGCAGACTTCGTGCTATTTGCGTGATTCCCTCATTTAAGCCCCAGACCTAACACCACAGCTCCTAGTATACGCTCAAGAAATGTTTGCTGCATAATGAAAGAACAAGCATCAGCTATGTTTACTAACTTCAACTGTAACCATATTCTTAACAATCCAGGAACAATCTCAGGCATTTTTTTATGTACCTATATTCCCAGTGCATCAAAAATCTCTCTTTTTTACTTTTTAAAACATTTTAGCAACACGTGAAATGTTTCACAGTTGCCACAAATCAACCAATCACGGATTTTCAAGCCTCTGAAAAACTTAGCCTCACAGAATTTTGCAAGATAATTCACCTTAAGAAACAGTAAGTGTAGTTAATTGGACAAGAAAGCATATAATTCCTACCCAATTATTCTAAGAAAAAACATTTCTTCAACAACTTCTGTTTACTTCCAAAGGAAGAACACAAATAGCTTGCTTCCCTCCAATATACAAAAAGATCAACACTCACAGTTCCAAAAACCGTAAGGCCATTTTGTTCTTTTTGTCTATATTAGTTAGCTACTTCTGCTTCTCAAGACAAACAACTCTATTACTTAAGGCTGTAAACTGTCATTCCATTATTCTTTCATTTTCTTAATGCAAACTAGTTCCGTTCTAATGAATCTTAACCAGTAGTAGAATGAACTGTTCACTGTGCCCAACTGTGTTAGACAAGTAACTTCAAAATGTAAGACACTTTTAAAATATATTATTCCAAAATAAATATAATCCTAAAATTCAAATAGCTTAAAATCAAGTAGACATCCAAACTAAAGTAGTAGAAGTAATCATAAAACCAAGCCAAGGTAAAAATATTATACCTAAGCGAGTTCCATTATACTCTCACAAGCAATAGCTTTTTTAATAAGGAGCCCCATAAGACTACCATAGATCTCAAATATCAGTCACAAATGTTCGTAACTTTTTGAAGTGAACCTTAGACTCAGACAACATATAGCAATGTTCTTTTACCAGACGGGAAAATTAAATTTAAGAGGAAAAAAAAGACCAATGTCCTTTGTTTTTGGTGTAATATCAATGAAAGACATCATCCCAAAGACCATCTTAATAAAGGTATCATGGGTTGGGGTGACAAAACAGACCACTCTCAATCAACATCTTTCAGGTTCTCTTAGGATACTTTCAGACTTATTTACCAATCCATGTTTCATTCATTCAGCAAATAGTTATTAAGCTACTAAAGTGAGCTACGGACTGGTACTATGAAAATGACAACAGCAGCAATAATAAGGTGGGAAAAGAAAATACTTTCACCAAGAATATTTATTGTATTATCATTATTATTATTGGGGTGAATGTAAACATAATAACCCAAGTCCAGAAAATATTAAAAACCAGTAAAGCCCCCCACATGGTCAGGTTATTCTTGACACCCAACTAATACCTGTTACTCCTCAGCCTATAAACTGGTACTCGGCTCTCTGAACTGCAAGAGAACTTTGAAACACGCTACTCCACTGTTTGTAATTAAATCACTACTCTGTTTATTTAGAAGCCTTCAGATCCAGACTACCTTTAAAACCCAGATCTTTAGCCTCGAGTTCTGGGAACTTCCCGTGGAATGAAGCCACGCAACAAAACGTGATGCATGGCAGTTTGGGGGTGTGCATTTGCCCAGAAGAGCAGCAGTAGAACCATGTGAGACGGAATTGACTAACACCTGGACATCTGGCTAAGAAACTGTTTAGTATATTTACATACACACATAACACAGGAGCCCTGGGGGTAGAGTGGTTACGCACTGCTTGCTAACCAAAACGTCATACACATGTGTCTACCATGACCTAAAGTTTAAATTCTCTCACACAAAAAAACAAAACCAAACCCACTGCTGTCAAGTCAATTCTGACTCATAGCGACTCTATAGGACAGAGTAGGACAGCCTCATAGGGTTTCCAAGGAGCGGCTGGTGGATTTGAACTGCTGACCTTTTGGTCAACAGCCTGAGCTCTTAATCACTGTGCCACCAAGGCTCCTCCCTCACAAGCGCTTTTACAATCCATGGTAGCCAAGCCCGTTGCCGTCAAGTCAATTCCAACTCATAGCAACCCTGTCAGACAGAGAAGAACAGCCCCATAGGGTTTCCAAGGAGCGGCTCAAGGATTCAAACTGCCAACCTTTTGTTTAGCAGCTGAGCTGTTAACCACTGCACCACCAGGGCTCCTAAAATCCTTGCTAGGAAGCATGAAAAGTTAAAATGCTTACCTTTTAATCTGGAAGTAAAGAGAAGACACAAATACATAAAAGTGTTCTTTTAACAAAGATTTACCTTTCAAAATTTTTGCGGGGGTGGTGACGTTGATTTTGATTATTTAGGCCATACCTGTTCTAATCAAGATTATTTTCTCATTTAAGTCAACTTCTGAATTAACACTGAAGCCACAGCCAAAACTGTTCACGTGATAATGTGAAAATGGTCAAAAACAATCTGCAACGTGTCTATCCCATGTCACACTTTACCATCTAATAGTCTGTATAAATGGAACATGTCCTCTTCAACTGCAGATTCTAATCAAGATCAGATTATCTGGACCGTGTGGTAGATAGCACTCTAAATACGTCACGTGGGTCTTAAAAGTTTCTGTTCCTCAATATCTAGCTGGCTCTCAGTGTACTACTACTCATTTGGAGTTTGGACTGAATCAGCGGTTCTCAAAAGTGTGGTACCTGGAACAGCAACATCAACATCACCTGGGAAGTTGTTAGAGATGAAAATTAAAGAGACCCTACCCGAGACCTTCTGCACTGGAAACTCTGGTGGAGGGGCCCAGCAATTTGTTTGAACCTCTAGGTGAATTTGATACGTGGTCAAGTTTGAGAACCACTGGACTAGATGAACCCTAAATAAGGCCTTCTCCAACCATCAAACTCCTATTGTTATTGGATCAAATATATCTTCTAGAACTGCCCATCATCAGTTAAGTGTAATTAATCACACCTAGTAGTCTGAGTAAAATACTATAATCAAGAATACCACATTCTATTAGTAGCATTTACAATTTTCCTACATTTTCACCAAGACAAAATTCATATTAGCAAGCTTTTCCCAGTTAAACAGGCGTTGTGACAAATGCTTGGTATCATTTTAATTAACAGTGGTAACATCCAAATAAAATCTGTTTCTTTCCTATTTACAATGTCAGGGTTTATTCCAGATGTTGTGAAAATATATGCTTTTATGAAACTTAAGGTGCAAGCATTTTGCACCTATTTCTCAAGACCAGCAGCTACATAGAGCTTCCTTTCACCTTCCCATCCCATCTGTGAGAAATACTAGAATATAACTCAAAGGGGCAATCGCGCGCTGTGAAAACATTTATAAAAATACCTCAACAGTCAAAATAGATGAAGCACTCTAGGATTCTCACCTGCAGGAAATGTTAACTAATTGGGAAGCAAGAAGTCTCACATGCTTAAAGATTTCTATCCCCAGATAGATGTGATCTCAAAATATGATTCAATGAAGTCTATTTCAGCAGCTAACAAGGTGGAAATTGCTTTACCTAAGAATCCAAATTCCCAACCAAATGTTAAGAGACCCAAGATTTGTACATTCTGACCCTGTTACCAAAAAAAAAAAAAAAAAAAAAATACTTTGGTGTGTTACAAAACCTGGATGGCAGTCAGGGACCAAAAGGAAAAGCTGATAGAAGACAGCAGGGGTCAAGTTTAAAAGTCAGCTTTCGCTCCCCAAGATAAAGTCTCCTTTCCCACTCAGTCTGTTTTGACAGGTGATTGCCTTATAACAAAGCCCTCCCCACCTCACTGACTTCCTGTAACACTTAAGTCAGCTCAACTTTTTCCTTGAAACAAATGCTCTTATCTCTTCACATCATAAGACTAGAAGGGTTCTTACTAGCCAAACAAACTGACATATTCTTAAAAACATTTTTTTAAGGAAGAAAAAAAAAAGGAGTATCACTAATGTCTCTCAATTATGTCATGAAGATAAAGGAGAAGGCTACGGAACTCTGAACTATTTTCCTGCTCCAGGCACACATGCAAAATTGCTTCCACTGAGAATCCAAAAAGCATTTATTTCACAGTACTCAGTCAAAGCATATTAAAATCTTCTGCCCTGCCATCCCAGATCTATGAAGAATTTAGTCATCCAAGTGACTAAATTCTGTGCGAAGGTGATGAATGCATCCAGCAACCTATTTCATTTCCAATTTTCCATTTGCAAACATTCCATCAGGAATATATACATTTCTTAAATTAGATACTTGGCAGCATTTTATGTCAAAAGGCTTCCGAAAACACAGCCTAAGAAAGTCACCGAATGTCTTAAAAAAAAAAAATCCTTCAGGAAATGCTTGATACACATCTTCACAATTTTCAGTACTTTAGATCTACTTAAGCAACTAAATTTATGTAAATTCAAGAATGAGTGCCACAAAGGATAAATTTGAGCAGTTTCTCATTTCTACATTTAGAATATTTGTAACATTGCCTTCCAGTTAAGTTCACTATTAAGTAAGTGAGATAGAGTGGAAAAAAAAAAAAAAAAGTGGCTGTAGGACTACCCCAGGCAAAATTCTATAGTCCTCTTCACACTAAGAATACTCAGCCCAAGAACGTAACGTTTTAAGGCAAGGTATGGTACGTTAATACAGCTTTAAAGAAACCTGTGGCCTGTAATTTATTTTGGCTTTGTCAATGGAACATGTCCTTTTGTCAAAAGACCCTGCAGAAGACTTGATCTACATTTCACATATAGGTACATATCATGTGCTTCTAATATATATATATATATAAAATTCTCAGACACCTCTCTTTTATTCTGCAGTGGTTATATTACAAATTAAACCCCTTTAGGGAAAATAAAATAAAAAACAAAAAGCTCACACTGCCTCCTGCTGCTAGAAAGAAAAACTTAAGAGGTCAAACGTGCTTCACAAAATTCACAGAATAAAATGACAGCAAGAGAATTGTCTTAGTCCACCTTTTTTTTTTTGTAACCTAAAGATGTATTTCCAAATGAAAACCCACAAAAAGGTTGATACACCTGTCTACAACTCAGACACATGTACAGCAGAAGACACCGTAAGATATGACTTCATTTGGAAATTGGAAACCAGCTTTCCCACACATACTTTGACTGGATGTATGACATAATTTAAACAAACCAAAAAAAAAAAAAAAAAAAAACAACCAAAAAGAAAAGAAAAATAAATGAATGGGTAGCCTGCCAGATGGATGGTTACTTTCCCAGACCTCAGGCAATATTAGCAGTTGGGTTTCTCTGCTTCCCTACCTTCAAGGAGGTAGATGGCTCCATGTCAGCTGAAGATTCAATATACCTGCCCATCGTGTGGTCAGATGGGATGGCCCAACCCCAGGGCTTTCTAGAATTTGATGATTGTCTCCGTATTTTAGGAGTTGGGCACAAAGTCACCGAACATATCACTGAGACACTTTTGACTCCAAAATTGGACACCTCCTGGGAACGTGGTTCACCTGCCTCTGTCTACCTCAGCCAGGATACTGTATTATTAAGTCACTGAACATGAAACAAAGCAACGCAAACAATAGTTTTGAGTTTGTTTCTTAAAAATGACACTTGTATTAAAAGTCTTAAAATGAAAAGACAACAATGAAATGCATGTCTGGAATTAAAAATTACAATTAGAATCCTCTTGGTACATCACAACAGTAAATTTTGCTCTTGGCTTCTGGAGGAACACTCTAGAACAGAAAACCAAAAAAAAAAAAATATAAAACAATACAAAAAGGGAGCTAATACCTGAAAATTTGAACAAAACAAAGCAAAACAAAAATAAAATTTGCAAGCCATGAAAATTACATTTTAAAGGCTGGAAATAATCAAGAAATTCACCGAACAGAGAACAACAGGCCTTATTGTCCCGCTCCCTCAGGAAGATTGCTGGAAGGAAACTGGGAAGTGGAGTGGGGAAGAGCAGATACTGGGTGACAGTGGGAGGTTCACAGGTTGGCACCGGCTGGAACAGCTGAGTTTTGAAGGCACTCTGCAGACACAGGGGTGCTGGGAGCCCTGAATCACACTTAGGAAGTCTTTGTACTGTATTTTAAAGAGCTAGTCATCAAAATCTGTTACCGCCAACCAAAAAACAGCAAAAAGAAACTAAAAAATAAAAAAAGCACACACACACACAATAGTACACAAAAATGTGCAGATCTGTAACATTTTTTTCACAGCTGATAAAAAAAAAAAATACTACCATTCTCCCCCCAGACTCTCCTTTGATACAGTAGGTAAACAAAATAGATTTTTTTTCCACAAATATCAGCAGACACTTTCTGGCACCCCACACTGTATTGGTATCAGTGTTAACAGTCCCAGTTCAGATGTGCAATACTTCAGATTGGACACACTGTAACAAGAATCCAACTTTGCATAGACATCCTCAGAATCACAACCAGTCACCGGGTTGCCCTTCCAAGCTGGGAGAAAAGGAACCCGATCTTAATTTCCAGCTCCTCCTTGGAAAACAAGGGAAAAAACCAAAACAAGTTTTTTCCTCTTCTGCTCCTTCATATGGTTCTCCCGGACTTCCTTCCATGTATTTAAAAGTTGGAACTACAAAACGGTTGTTGACCAAAAAAAAAAAAAAGAAAAAAAAGACCTCCCTTTCCTCCATTCTCCCCATCCTCTTCCTCCACCCCACCCCCATTTTTTTTTCCCAGGCTGAACTTTTGCTGCCAATGCAGCGCCCTAACGAAGCCTTAAACGGGGACCAAAATCAATGAGAAACGTCCACGCTGCAAAGGGCTACATTTCCACCGGGGGCTCGGATGGTCAGAACCGGACACCTCTCGGACAAGGGGAGGAGGCAGGGGGCCCCGGCCGCGGAGGCCAGCCGGGCTCCCGGGACACCTTGGCCAATGCAAAGTCGTCTCCAATCTCAAAGCAAGAAGAGAAATCACATTAGAGAGTCGGGTGCGTTTGGCTTTTGTGCGCAGAGCGCGGCCGGCGCGCGGCCACCGCGGGCGCCTCAGAGGATCACGCAGGCCGAGCAGCAGCCCTCGTCCCCGTTGGGCTGCGCCGCGTAGTTCATCTGCCGCACGATCTCGGCGAACAGCTCGTCCACCGAGGCTTTGTTTTTGGCTGACGTCTCCATGAAGGGGCAGCTCCACTCCTCGGCCAGAGCCTTGCCCTCGCCGTACGAGACCTCGCGCTCGCCCTCCAGGTCCACCTTGTTGCCCACCAGGATCATGGGCACGCGCTCGTACCGCTTCACGCGGATGATCTGGTCCCGCATGGGCTTGATGTCCTGGAAGCTCTGCTGGTTGACAAGGCTGTAGACGAGAATGAAGCCCTGGCCGTTCTTGATGTACAGGTCCCGCATGGACGCGAACTGCTCGGTGCCCGCCGTGTCCAGGATCTCCAGCACCGACGGCGAGGAGTCCACTTCGATCTCCTTGCGGTAGAAGTCCTCGATGGTGGGGTCGTACTTCTCGATGAAGGAGCCCGTCACGAACTGCACGGTGAGCGCGGACTTGCCCACGCCGCCCGAGCCCAGCACCACCACTTTGTACTCTCTCATGGCTCCGTCGGCTCGCGCCGCGCCTGCCGCGGCCCCGTCGGGGCTGCGCCCGGGGAGAGCTGGGGCTGGGCGGCTGCACTACTCCCCTTCCTCAGCTCCAAAGGAAAGCCCGCAGAGGGTGGCCGGGGAGCGCAGGGCTCCGAAGGCACCAGGCGGGGGCCG
>NW_004443998.1:6831052-6843811 GCF_000243295.1 Trichechus manatus latirostris
GCGGCGGCGGCGGAGCGGGAGGACAATGCCAGCAGGCTGCGCGAGGCGACGGCTGGAGCTCCTCGCCGCGGCAGCCCCAGAGAGCGAGGAGGCGGCGGGCAGCGGAGGCGGCTGCTAATTGCGCGCCGGGCCGGGACGCGCGTGGCATGAGTTCCCGCGGAGCGTGCGCCCACCGCAGCGGCCCATCGCGCTCTACCCCGCAGCCTCGGCGGGGCAGGGGCTTCCTACTCGCCGCGCGCAGCCCGGCCCTCCCCGCCCGGGCGAGCATGCCCAGTGCGCCGCCGACCGCGCCCGCGTCGTCCGCAATCCGGGTTTTTCCGGGGCCGGGCGGGGCTGGGGGCGGAGACGCGAGTTGGGGAGCGGGGTGTGGTTGTAAGTGGTTGAAAAGTGTGTTTTAGGAGTAAGAGGACTTAGGAAAGCTTAGATGGCAGCACGGAAGCCACCGTCTCTCACGGCTCCGGAGCTCGCGCACAAGAGCGGCAGCGCTGCGAGGAGCGCGCGGGAGCGGCGAGGCGCCCCGGGGCTAGGCTGTTGGCAACTCCCACCATCCAGGGCCGGTGCAATCCCACGCCCGCGCGGGGAGTGTGGAGCTCGGCTGCCCATGTGAGGGCGGCGGCGATCATGCTGCTGCGGCGACCTCCTCCACCCGGCACAGCTCTCTCTGAACCGTTGGCCACAGAAACGTGACTCCCCGTTCTGGCTGACCCTTCCCGCAGTTCGTCCCCCGGACAAAGAGAACGAGAAGGCTGGGCCCGGGACGCCGTCCCGATGGGGAAGGGGTAGCCTCCCGTGACCCTCTCCGGGCTGGGACTTCGCTGATCCCACCCACCGCCTGCCCCACTCGGCTGCGGGCAAAACCCGGGGACTCAGGCCGAGCCCCGATCCATGAGTCACGGCGGCGCTCGCGGCCCGCCCGAGCATGCTCAGTCGGCAGAACAGGTTTTCGGGTTTGGAAGTAGGAAGCTTTTTGCACCCCACACCCACACTCCGGCTCGAATTGCTTCTCCCAGTCTCGCTTCCCTATTGGCTCCAGGGCGCACGTCTCACACCCCCGACTTTTGCGCCATTGGCTACCGCCAAGGCTTTATCAGTTTGGGATGCTTCATTGGGTAAAAAGTAGCCTCCCGCTGGTGATTGGGTATTTATAGCGCTTGAGTTGAGAGGCGGAGGCCCAGCTGTTCTTTCTCCGCTGCTCCCCCGCCCCCTTCCTCCCACTTCCCGAACCCAGTCGTTTGGAAGCTAAGCGTGAAAAAATAGGAGGAATTTAGGCGGAGAGCTCCGAACTAAATATAGTCCCTTGTGGTGTTTTAGAGAAAAGTGTGGCTTCTGGTGCCCACTCACGACTGTCCCTTCCAGGGAGCAGAAAGGGATGATTGAAGTTCTTGGTCCACAAGGAACAGGACACAAGTTTCAAAGTTGTTTGCAGGAAGGAGGAGGGGGCTGGGATGAAGAAATAGGCCGCTTTGAATTCGTTTCGCCCGGAGCGGGTGGGGGGGTTGCCCGGACTTGCCTTTTAAAAACGTCTTGGCTTTGGGGCGGGCAGTCGCTAGACTTGGCTGGGCTCACACTTCGGGGAGGTGCAGGGAGATGCCCCGGCTTGCTCCGAGTCTCCGTCGTTCCTGGCGGGCGAGAGATGTCAACGCCTGTTTGAAGGCGCAGCGATGGCAGCGTGAGCCCGAGGGCGAAGGGGGCGGGGAGCGGATGTAAACCGGGGCTGGCCCCGTGCCCTGCCGTTTTTATCCAGTGGCTCTTCTCACTGGTTTGTCCGTCGGCCCTGGAGGGTTGAACCAGGCGGTGTGCTTACACTTCTTTTCAGTTCCTAATCCCCCCCTCCTCCCCGTGACTCAGGGCCACGTTTGCGAGTTGACCTTCTGCAAATCCCTGGCTGTAGCTTGTATGCACGCACTTTGGACATGTGATCAGGAGGTACCAGTCTCGGGAGGAGGACATCGTGCTTGGTAAGGTAGAGGGTCAGCGAAAAGAGGAAGACCCTCAAGAGGTGGAGTGCCACAGTGGCTGCAACAATGGGCTCAGGCAGAACCACAATTGTGAGGATGGCGCAGGACCGGGCAGTGTTTCTTTCTGTTGTGCATGGGTGGCCAGGGGTTGGAACCGAGTCGATGGCACCTAACAACAACAGCTTGTCTGCATCGCGCAGTCTTCGGGCACAGGCCAGGCAGGACGTGGGCAGCAGCGGGCGCCTTGGGTGGGGGGTACCGGTGCCCGTTCCCACCCCCGGCTCTGCAGTTCCGTGGATAGGAGAGCTGAACCTTGACTATTTCGAAGTGCTTAGATATAATTATGCTTATATAATTCTCCAGAAAAACCTCTGTGATGAAAATTCGACTAATACAGTCTGAAAGAACCCACCCCCTACAACATTTATCCAGCTATTAATGTCTGCCGAGCTTTTTACATGTGCAATCTCATTTACTTTTTATAATAATGATTACCCGTTTTAAGGATGAGGAAACTGAGGCGCTCAGATGTTCAGTAACTTGCCTGAGGTTTCACAACTAGTGAGTGGCTGAGCTAGGATTCTAACCATCTGTTTGGCTAGACAGCCAAGTCTCTAACCACTGGACAGTACTGCCTTCTCACAAGAAAGTTTCTGGATTTTCTTCTTTCTTAGGCTGAGCCTAGAGGTAGTGTAGTCAGACCAACCCCTAAAAGCGAACAAGAGGGGCCTCTTCCCGGGGCCACGCTCTGGCCCTCATCTGGCTGTCCCCCTCCTTACATGGCAATGATGGCCCATTTGGGAACTGCTTCCAAAGCACACTCCAGGTAGCTGTGAACGCTGGAATCCCGTGAACAAATGGTGCCAAACCACGTCTGGGGCTGCTTGGGCCTCTGTACTGACCCCATGTGCCTAAGGAATAGCTGTTGGTTGGGGTGTGAGGCGGCCTTGGACCCATGGGCTGGGATGTACCTTCACAGGCACTCTGGGGCCTTCTAGTGCAGGCCGGGGGGTCAGCAGGGGTCAGGTTTCCCTTCCGTGACCTTCCCACCTTCCAGAGTGGACATAGGCAGAGTCCAGGAGTTCTTAATTCACGCCTGGCCTTCTCGTCTTTGTGTAGGGTGCTTGTCAAGGTGAGAGAATAGAGCATATTTTGTTTAACAGTTTGTTAGCTTGATTTATAACTTAAATGCTTAGAGTAATGTTATGTGGGCCTCCGTTTGTACTCTTGCCCACAGATGGGAGGCGTGGTTCTGAGCTTGATAATATAGTAGAAAATGCTTTGTCCTTAGAGGCCTGATGTCTGATCTCGAGTTTTGGATGTGAATTATAATCTCTAGGGCCTTGGGCAAGTCCCTTAAGCTCTCCTGACCTTAGTTTCCCTGTGTATAAAATAGCAATAATAAAATTTGCCCCACCCACCTAGCTATACAGTAACCGTGGAGAGGATCCAGTGACCATACCCCTCATTTACAGCAGAGAGAACTGAGATCTAGGTAGATCAGGTGAACAGGCAAATTAGGTGGAGAGCCAGAACTGGAACCCTGGTGTTCCAAATGCCTTTTCCATGGAGTCAGGCCATCCTCAGAGATGATAACCAATGAGATAAGGGACGGAAACGTGTTTTCAAAGCTGTGTTGTTGTTATTTGCCATTGAGTTGTTGGTGGGTGCCCTCAAGTCGATTCTGACTCATAGTAGCCAACTCTGTAGGACAGTAGAACTGCCCCACAGGGTTTCTAAGGAGCGACTGGTGGATTTGAACTGCTGACCTTTTTGGTTAGCAGCCTGAGCTTTTAAGCACTTCACCACCAGGGCTCTATCGAGTGGAGCCCCATAAATGCATGGCAGTTACTCCCAGCACTCAGGGAGCCTTACAGCCCCGTCTGGAAGAGACCATCCCCAAAGCACTGGTGGCCACGTGGATGGATATTACTGAACCTTGGTGGCATTTCTGGTACCAGGACAAGGCCACAGTTTGAGTAAACAATATGATCCATGCCTTAGAATTTCTAGTAGGGATCCTTCAGTAGTAATTTTTATTACACTCAGGTGGTCTCCCACAGAAAGTTTTGTGCTGAAACTCTGAGATTCAAAATGAAGCATGAAAATTGCTGATTCACAGATTTTTAAGGTTGGTCACTTCCTCCTGTGAAATGCGTTAGGAGTTGGATGCCCTTTTACGGCACCAGTCATTGTCCACCCTGTACCATAGACACGATTATGTCTTGGCACTCTGCGCACTGTGTGAATTCCCTGAGGTCAAGGTCCATGGCCAGTTTGTCTTTGGAGCTGCCTTTGTTCCTCATACCAAAAAAAGCACACCCACTGCCATCTAGTTGATTCCGACTCATAGTGACCCCATAGGACAGAGCAGAACTGCCCCATAGGGTTTCCAAGGCTGTAAATCTTTAGGGAAGCAGACTGTCACATCTTTCTCCCGAGGAGCGGCTGGTGGGTTTGAACTGCTGACCTCTCGGTTAGCAGCCAAGTGCTCTTAACCACTGCACCACCAGGGCTCATAGTCGCTCCTCACACCACCTACGGATTTACAGTGCCATACAGAGGAGGTCCTCAACTAAATACTTATTGATGGCTACATGGATGGTGTTTTCTTCCTTTTCCAAGCTCCACTTGTGGTAAAAGACTTCATTAACCATATTAATCCTTGGCAAAACATAACATTTCCTGGATCTTTAGAAAAATGTGTACCAGTGCTTCAGTCTCCCAGATTCATGAAGATGCTGGAGGGACCACAGTTTATTCTTGTTTGGGTGAAAACACTAAATTAGTGTTATCTGGGGAAAGACAGCAAAGCACCCAATGAAGAAGCCCTTTTGCTAAGGAAGACTTAACACCCACAGTAATATGAAAAGGCCTTTCTGGAAGACAGTGGAAAATAAAAGCTACCTGGTAAGGACTGCTTAACCTTTGGAAATGAATGTTGCATACACAGGCATGCTATCTGCGACTTTTGCTCACACGGGTGTGACGCCAAGGTTGGGCCTTCAAAGAATTAGAAGGTTTGTTCAAACATGAATCTTTCAGGTCCTCAGGAAAATAAGAGCCTCCTTGCCGTCTTCATTTATACAAAGTACCAAAACCAAAAATCAAACCCGTTGGTGTTGAGTTGATTCCAACTCACAGTGACCCTATAGGTCAGGGTAGAACTGCCCCATAGGGTTTCCAAAAGCAGCTGGTGGATTCAGACTGCTGACCTTTTGGTTAGCAGCCAAGCTCTTAACCACTGGGCCATCAGAGCCCCATACAAAGGAAGCAGAGGTTAGTTTCATAATGTTGGTAGCTTTAGCTGGTGCTACCTGTAGGTGAGCACGTAATTCTAAACAAATTCTTCTAATTTTGAAAATACCAAGGGCAAGTTGATAGGAACCATGTATCGTTATTTTGAAGTGGAAGTGGAAGTGGAAGTGTAGGATTAACTGTGCCTAGTAGAGCTCTCGATCAACATTTCTTACTTACTGAATGTGTTATACCTATTATCCACTAGCAGGCTTACAGTATTTTACTTTATCAGAGATCCTTTTTTAATAGTCTCCAGTAATGCCTCTAAAATATTTTGTAAGTCAACCATACCCTCATCATTATTTGATATCGTTCATACTATTCATACTGCACTTTGGGGAGTCAACTTATAAGACCAATGACTTATCCTACTTGTGATAAGATTTTGTTGATTTTTTATTTATATCTTTAAAAAAAAAAAAAAGTCCTAAAATCCAAGCATGGCGACTAAAGAGAGACAAAGGTCTGTGTAGTCTTTATAATTTAATGTCTGCATATATCTCTTGTATTCTGATTGGGCTCTTTCCCCTATTTTAATCTTCAAAGGAAATAGTGTAGGAGAGTCTTAAGCTTTAGATTAAACAACCTCTTCAAACCATTCATGCTTTCTACAAACTTTTAATAAGCCAAAACAGAAACACTCGAGGGAGCATCAAAATAGCTGTGCTCTCAAGGCTGTTGTTGACAGTTTAGTATGAAATAACGATCTCAACGTATAAATTGATTAATATACTGTGTAATGTTTTATAATGAAAACCACCCATGTCTCTATCAAGAAGATACCCTTGGCCGAAGTGTCACACAGACCTGGGGCTGATACCACACAACTACTCCCTGGGTGGTGCAAACAGTTAACAAAGCTTGCTGTTAACCGAAAGCGTGGCAGCTGGATTCCACCTGAGGTCCCTCGGAAGAAAGGCCTGGTGATCTACTTCCAAAAAAATCAGCCACTGAAAACCCTCTGGAGCACCGTTCTACTCCACACCCATGGAATCGCCGTGAGTCGGAATTGCCTCTATGGCAAGTGGTTTTTTATTCATTGAGTTTGAGTTCTGTCATAACATCCTACTAATAGTTTGTATATTTTCATTCTTTTACTTGATTTTAAAAAAAGAAGAAAAATAAAAAGCCCCTCCTATCTAAGATAAACGATCTGACCTTTATCAGGTCTCAGATTTGCCCGAGATCTTGATCTGTAGAGAGAAGAGCAGGACTTGATTTTAGCACCACTTTTATATGATGAATGTATTCTCTCAAGGGAAAATTTAGAGAGGTTTTATTGATCCTGTTTTTCTTAGTTTAAAGCTCAATTTCAAATCTCAATCTGCTTAAGATTTGTCTCTTCAGAGCCTTATGTTCCAGAGAACCAAACAGCAAGAAGGAGAGAAATTTCTTAGCTGCGTTAAGAAGAATCTTCCTCTCCCTTTCTTCCCACCAACCACTAGATTAAAGGAGCCCCCTTTTCTCCTGCAGTGAGGCTAGATCACCGTGTCCCCCGATGCACAGTAGAAGCCTATCACCGTTTCTGCTGCAGTAGTTCTAATAAGTCTTCCCGATGTTGTGGTTTTGATGGAGACAATGAGAGTCTATACCAGGACAAAGGAAGTTTCCTCTGTAAATTATCACCAGTGGGGCCTGGCTTAAGGAATCTGCCTTAGTGGGTTCTGTTTTACTGGCAGTTACACATCGACCAATCAGGAGATACAGAACGGGATCTGTGTGGTGGCTTAAGCACATAACCCAAATTGTAGAATTCAATTTATTTAAGTGATGTTATGATTGCTATACTTAATTCTGTTATCAATGTTTGTAACTCTTTGGAGGTTTTTATGTGTTTTAAAACTTACATTAAAAGGAAAATTAAAACCATTGCCCTCCAGACTCCAACTCATGGCGACCCCATCTGTGTCAGAGCAGAACTCTGCTCCATGAGGTTTTCAGTGGCTGAATTTCTGGAAGTAGATCACCAGGCCTTTCTTTCAAGGCACCTCTGGGTAGACTCAAACCTCCAACATTTTGTTAGCAGCCTAGCTCCTTAACTGTTTATACCATCCGGGGCTATAAAAAGGAAAATTACTGTTCTATTATTTAACTGTTGTAATGTGAACATGGAGCCCTGGTGGCACAGTGGTTAAGAGCTCGGCTGCTATTCAAAAGGCCACAGTTCGAATCCAAGAGCCACTCCTTGGAAACCCTGGGGGGCAGTTCTACTCTGTCCTATAGGGTCATTATGAATTGGAATTGCCTCAAGGGTGACAGGTTTGGTTTGAATGTGATCATATTATCTCAAAATATAAAAACGAAGTCCTTCTTTACTGTTAAGGAATTTATAACCTTTAAAAAACCTTATTACATTGCAGAATGTGTTTTTTGAAATGAAACAGGAGAGATCTTGGGAAACTGAGAAAATATTTGTGTGTTTCATCTGCGCTAAATATCCCTTTCGAGGCCTAATTATTTTCTGCTTTGCATTTTTTGTTAACACCACGTGTTTTCATTAGTGGGAGCATCAGCATCAGTGTCTGAATTCCTGGTAGGTAGTAAGAGTCTTTTTTTTCTTGCCCCTCTCACAAGAGTCTAGTAGGACATAAATTGGCCCACTCTTTTTACCCCCCAGATTCTTCACAGAGTCAACTGGAACATATGTGTCCCAAATAAAAATTTTCAGCATTTCTATTTTTCCTACCAAAAATTCAGACACCTCATCCCAAACCAAAAGACCAAACCCCTTGCTGTCGAGTTGATTCCGACTCACAGCAACTCTATAGGACAAAGTAGAACTGCCCCACAGGGTTTCCATGGAGTGCCTGGTGGGTTCAAACTGCCAACCTTTTGGTTAGCAGCCATAACACTTACCTACTACACCACCGGGGTTTTCCCACCTCATACAGTACCCTGTAAAAACAGTAATTTGTGGCACACGCCCCTTTCTTCGGTTTCAAACAGTCACAAAGGCCCCCACCTTGCTGCAGCACGCACTGTGAGTGGGAAGGCTGCTTCCCATCAAACCCCAGAGGCTGAAAATGTAACCGGGCCTGCTCTGGCCTGTGAAGGGGATACTCTGGTAAACCAGAGGTTGGCAAACTTTTTTTTTTCTGTAAAGGGCCAGAATGTAAATATTTTAGACTTTGAGGACCTTCCAGTCTCTAGCAGAGCGACTCAACTCTGCCCTCGCTGGCATGTAAGCAGCCGTAGGCACCGTGTAAATGAACGGGTGTGGCTGTCTTCCAATAAAACTGTCTTTACAGAAGGGGGTGGAGGGCTGTATTTGGCCCCTATGCCCATTGTTTGCTCATTCCTATTAGCAGTCATGTTTTGAGAAATGATCCTCATTTATTGCTGGAGGTCAGAAAGTTCTTATAATCACAATGAACTGCTAATCTGTCATTACATATAACCATAACTCTTGACCATAAACTATGTTAAAAGGACATTCAAATAGTGGATTTGTATCAACAACTAGGACTGTAATCCTAGATGTTATTGTTGTGTGCTGTTGAGTCGATTCTGACTCATAGTGACCCAACAGGACAGAGTAGAAGAGCCTCATAGGGTTTCCTAGGCTGTAATCTTTATAGGAGCAGATTGCCAGGTCTTTTCTCCCTCAGAGCTACTGTTGGGTTCAAACTGCCTATGTTTTGGTTAGCAGCTGAGTGCTTAATCACTGCACCACCAGGGCTCCTCAATTTTTTATATAGTTTATGAAATGTTCAGAATGGTTACTTTTACACAAACAATATAGAATTTGCTCTCAACAGTTAAAGTATTGACTGTGTTTTAATTGGCTTGCTCGTCTCTTTCTCATGGATTTGTGATTGTTTATGTATTATGTTTGTTGTGTAATACGGAAGACAGCCCTCTGTCAATCATCAGTGTTGCAAATAATTTCATCACTTTGTTACTAGTCTTTGGTTTTGTCTGTGCTTTCTTTTTTTTATTGAGATTTTTAAAATATTCATATCTTGAATGTATTGATCCTTTATCTCATGACATCTAGGTTTCATGCCATGAACAGAAATATGCCTCGCACACGGAGATGTTGTATGTAAGCAGTGTTTTCTTCTAGCATTTTTTGTTTTCATTTTCTTTATTTGTGTTTTGACTTGCTTTTCAGCTGAAGGGAAAGCATCCGTAAAGATCCAAAAAAAAAAAAAAAAAAAGCCAAAACCAATGCCATCCAGTTGATTCCAAGTCATGGCAACCCTATAAGACAGGGTAGAATTGCCCCATAGGATTTCCAAGGAGCAGCTGATGGATTTGAACCGCCAACCTTTTGGTTAGTAACCATAGCACTTAACCACTGCACCACCAGGGTGTCCTCTGTAAGGAGAGAGATTGAAATCCAAGTAGTAGGATATCAGCTGAAGAGAAGTTTCTGAGGAGAGGGCAAAGGTGTCTGTGAACTCTGGTGGAAAGGCTGAGTGGGGTGTGGGGGAACAAGAGCCAAGCACCCTAAAAACCTGAGCCAAGAAGTTGAAAACTTGAGAGAGGCAGCTGCTAATAACCTTCTCTCCGTAAACAGAGATAGCGAGGCACCTCCCTGATACAAGGGAGGCCAGGTGTGGGTTTGGGAATCTGATTAGAAATGAAGCTCTTTCTAATAGTGACTGTGCAGGGCTCAGCTTCATCTTGCTCTTTTGCTAAATTTGGGTTGCATGAATTTGTGAAGAGGCCAATTCAGCTGCTTCCTTTTTTTTTTTTTAATTAAGAAAGATATTGATAATTTCCCTTAAGTCTGTCAAATCAGTTTCTGTTAAAATTTCTGAAGGTTTTTCTCTCGACACCTACAAGTAAGTAATTACAAAATGAACTTTATATCTCCCATATGCCCATACCATTATTGAAAACACATGCAAAAACCTGTGACTCATGTAATTAAAAATTCCATTACTAATAGAAATTAAATGAACTCAATAAAAATGTCTTGCCTATGGAGTCTCTGGAGTGTCTTTTTACTGCATGCTGGAATTACAGCAGACCCTTGACTACCTCAGCTCTCAGGAAGTGAATTATTTGGAGTAGTTGAATATTTGTCTAGAAAAGTTGGTTGTTGGCTAGGATCTTCTGTCACAATAGAAAAATGTTTATTTTTTTTATTCATGAGGTAAGTAGTATATGTTTACTGTAGTACATTTGGAATGTACAGAAAAGCAGAAAGAATAAAATAAAAATAACTGATTACCCCAAAATAAAAACTTTACATTTTGATTAATAGCCTTCTTGTCATTTTATCATTAAAAAAAGAAAGAAAGAAAGAAACCCACTGCCATCGATTCAATTCCCACTCATAGCGACCCTACTGGACAGAGTAAGAGCTGCCCCAGAGAGTTTCCAAGGAGTGGCTGGTGGATTTGAACTGCTGACCTTTTGGTTAGCAGCCATAGCTCTCAACCACTGTGCCACCATTTTTATCATAGAATTATTTTAAATACTCCAGTACGTCTAGCTTTCTTGAGACTATTTTAATTTACAGCTCAATTTAGTCCTCATTTGTTCTGTAACCTACTGGTAAAAAAAATAAACTTCGTCTAACAGAGATAAGTAACTATTTAGGGAAGAATTTTCCTCTCTTACTAGATGTTTTTCGTTGGAAACACATGTATCTTTTATGCTAAAGTTGTTGCCATACTCCCGACCCCAAAAGTTGCCCAGGAAGTTGCTTTCTTAGCAGAGTCCCTGATGGTTTTGACTTGCTTTTCAGCTGCAGGCAAAGTGGCTGTAAGGACGGTTTGGGGCGGTTTGCCTGTTTTTCATGAAGGTGGGATGAAGCATGCTTGGTTGGGTTCATGACCTCTTGGGTAGCAGATCATGGCTGTGCGTCTGTCTGCACAATTAGCTAGTGAATCAAGGACTTCAGCTGCATTTCCCAAATGACTTCCTCTTTGTTGCAAACAGCGTGCTTTGATGTGTCAGCATCACCCAAAGCACCGGCGCGACCTCCTCATCACAAACACGTCTGTGGTTTCTTTGTCCGTTTGCACCCAGGCTTCTATCTCCTTTGTCCTAAGTTTTCTCCTGAAATCCGCTCTTTCCAAAATGTGTTCTAGCCTGTTTGGGAAATGACTTACTCTGACGGCTGCAGATTCTTTATCAGGAAAAAGAAAAAAAAAAAGATACTTTTGCTGACACGGTTTCAGGCCAGAATTTTCTCTAAAGTGTTCTCCGTGTTTGATTTGAATAAGGCAAAAGCAATATTTAAAAGTGTATGTTCGAGTTAATAATGGAATGGAAACTCCTTAGTATTACATGCCTGATAAATGTACTTTCTCATTAAACCTCGTATATAGTAAAATTTCCTGTCTTGAATAACACTTTCTCCATAGCCTGATCCAGGGACTTCATATTTGGTGCCTGGAAGATAGAGGTAACGTTCACGGGTATTTCCTTTGGATAAGCTGAATAATTGTGTAAAAACAGAATAGTTTTGTTATCCTTAGGTAAGCCTGTGGTTCCGAAAAGATTAAATGTAAATAAAAATGGTGATGGGAGGTGTTAGGGAGACTAACTTTGACTTTTTGAGAATTAGTCGTACTCTGTAAGCAATAGTAACCAACTCTCTAGATGCTCTAGGACCATGTAATCTCCCAAATATTAAACTGTCAGCCCATTCTTACTCTATTTAATCCAGGTAAACTTTGATTAGGGTGTACAACCACAAGCTAAATTAGACCAACTTTCTGTGACTTTTATGTATCAAGAATTACAGCCCGAGCTTAAGCTTATTTCATTCTCAGATGCGGGGACGCCAGGAAAGGAAGGTCCAGGACTGGGAAATGAAGCCAGTAAATGCACTGTTGTGTAAAGGACCGAGTTAACACCTGGGAGGTAAGAGGGGAGATAGACAGCTGAGATTCATAAATACGATTCAGGGTCAACAGAAATCATCAACGTGGAAGCAAGGTACGTGTCCAAAGTAGATTTTGCCTCTTAGATGACTCTTTGGGGCTGCCCAATGAGACTCCCTAGGAGAAAAAGACTGTGATAGAATAGCAAGTTCTTTGGGCCATCGAGATTGCAAGGTGCCAGGATCTTTGGGGCCTGCAGCTTCTGCAAAAAGGAGGCCAGGGCCTGCAGTGTTGTTGGCTGCACCAGCTACAGGAGGTCCTGGGATAGACTTGCGTAGTAGCAAGCAGCCTCTTCAGATGATGTTGTTAGGGGTCGTCAAGTTGATTCCGACTCCCAGGGACCCCATGAGACAGAGTGGAACTGCCCCATAGGGTTTTCTAGTCCTTAATCTTTACGGGAGCAGATGGCCAGGTCTTTCTCCCCCAGAGCCACTGGGTGGGTTCGAAATGCCAGCCTTCTGGTTAGCAGCCAAGAGCTTAACCATTGTGCCTCCAGGGCTCCCCCTTCAGTGGATACCGGTAGTGAAACAGTCATGTTAGACATTGGCAGCTGTCTTAGACATCTAGTGCTGCTCTAACAGAAATACCACAAGTGGATGGCTTTAACAAAGAGAAGTTTATTCTCTCACAGTCCAGTAGGCTACAAGTCCAAATTC